>NC_135969.1:18658740-18756615 GCF_053455715.1 Rhinoraja longicauda | reverse complement strand
CAAACCCCCACCATCTCACCCACCAAACCCCCACCATCTCACCTACCAAACCCCCACCATCTCACCCACCAAACCCCCACCATCTCACCCACCAAACCCCCACCATCTATCACCAACCCCCACCATCTCACCCACCAAACCCCCACCACCTCACCCACCAAACCCCCACCATCTCACCCACCAAACCCCCGACATCTATCTCAAAGGCTTCTCATGTCCAAGACCCCAAGTTTTGCTGGGTGTGGGATCGAGTGTGTCAGGGTGTAGGTGGAGGTTTATTCAATGAATGCCACACCGCGAATAAGAGTTTATTTAAAAATTCTGTTGTTTTGTACGCAACGTTCATTTGCCTCTCTGTAACTGTATGGTGGTATCTGCGGTAAACCTGCCCCGCCGGACGGTCGGTTTGGTCGAAGGAATCGATGAGCGCCGCACATTTTTATTTTTCTGTTGTTTAAAATCTGCACCAGGAAGGCAAAGAATCTCTCAGTGCGGACACGACAAATGTACAACTGAGTGTGTGTGTTTCTGTGTGTGTGTGTGTGTTTCTGTGTGTGTGTGTGTTTCTCTGTGTGTGTTTGTGTGTGTGTTTCTCTGTGTGTGTGTGTGTGTGTGTGTGTGTGTTTCTCTGTGTGTGTGTGTGTGTGTGTGTTTCTGTGTGTGTGTGTTTCTCTGTGTGTGTGTGTGTGTGTTTCTGTGTGTGTATTTCTCTCTGTGTTTCTGTGTGTTTGTTTCTGTGTGTGTTTCTGTGTGTGTGTGTTTCTGTGTGTGTATTTCTCTCTGTGTTTCTGTGTGTGTGTGTTTCTCTGTGTGTGTGTGTGTTTCTGTGTGTGTGGGTTTCTGTGTGTGTGTGTGTGTGTTTCTCTGTGTGTGTGTGTGTGTGTGTGTGTGTGTGTGTTTCTCTGTGTGTGTGTGTGTTTCTCTCTGTGTGTGTGTGTGTGTGTGTGTGTTTCTGTGTGGGTGGGTGGGGATTAAGTGATGGCGCTAGGGAATTCTGCCCGGGGCTCTGGTCGGAGGGGAGTGCGGAGAGGCAGTGTTTGCTTTACCCCTCTCTCCCCCCTCTCTCCCTGCTCGGGGGGAGGGCGGGTGGGATGCGGGGGAGTAGTGGAGGGGTGACGGGTGCCGGACCTAGTGTAGACGCCAATGTTGGAGAGAGGAGTCGGGATCTAAATAACTGATCCCCGCAGTATTGGCGTTTCCTCTCTCCCAGTGCCTGCGTTGCTTTATCTGTCTGGTTACCTGTGTCTTTCTCCCCTCCTACCCCCGTACCTGTCTCTGTCTCTCTCTCCATGTCTCCCATTCCCCTGTCTCTGCCCTCCGTCTCTTCCCCACCCCCTCGTGCCCAACCCTAACCCCTCTCTGTTTCTCTATCTCTCCCTGTGTGTCTCCCCACCCCCACTGTCTTTCCCATCCATGTGTCCATCTCATTGTGTCTCTCCCTCCCACTGACACTTTCTCTCTCTCTCTCTCTCCCCATGTCTGTGTCTGTCTCTCTCTCCTCTCCTCTCTTTTTGCCCGTCTTTCTATCTGTCTCCCTCTCTCTCCCCTCCTGCCTCTCTCCCCCCCTCCCGTCTCTCTCTATCTCCCCTCCCGTCTCTCTCTCCCTCCATCTCTTCTCCCGTCTTTCTCTCTCTCTCTCCCCTCCCGTCTCTCTCCTTTCTCTCTCTCTCCCTCCTGTCTCTCTCCCCCTCTCTCTCCCCCTCTCTCTCCCCCTGTCTCTCCCCCTCTCTCTCCATCTCCCCTCCTGTCTCTCTCCCCCTCTCTCTCCCTCCTGTCTCTCTCCCCTCCGTCCCTCTCTCTCCATCTCCCCTCCCGTCTCTCTCCCTTCCTGTCTCTCTCTCCCCTCCCGTCTCTCTCTCCCCTCCCGTCCCTCTCCCCCTCTCTCTCCCCTCCCATCTCTCTCCCCTCTCTCTCCCCTCCCGTCTCTCTCCCCTGCCTGTGTTGTCGTGTTTGTGCTGGGGATTTACAGTGTGTTCCGGTGGGGGGGGTGGAGGGGGGAACGTCTGTCTTGCGGAACAGCTTTCCGTGTCGGATTGATCTATCGTTTGGGTTTGAAGTCTTGACAACCACAAAACCATAAGACTGGCTTGGATGGGTTTTTTTCTTTCAAATGACCACATTTCGATCTCGTCGACGTCTATCCAAACAACTCCCCACAAAGTCCTGGCATAATGAACTATGTTGATCTGTGGGGTCTGTTTATGGGCTGGTGATGATCAGAGTCAAACTGCTGTAAGTGTTGTGTTCTTTATGGAGAAGAGGCAGTGAGAGGGGCCAAGCTTTACAGAGAGGGTGGCCCTGGAAATCCTTTAGTTTGAGTTCAGTTTATTGTCACGTGTACTGGGGTACAGTGAAAAGCTTTTGTTTCGTGCTAACCGGTCAGCGGAAAGACAATACACGATTACAATCGAGCATCCACCGACTACAGGATAACGTGAATAACATGTAGTGGAAGATAAAGTCTGATCCAAGACAGTCTGAGGGCATCCAAGAGGTAGATAATGCAGTAAGGAGTAGAAGCGAGAGAGTTGCTGCCTCAGCGCCAAAAACCCGGGTTCGATCCTGACTATGGGTGCTGTCTGTACGGAGTTTGCATGTAGTATGGTCTGTCTGTCGTAGCTCAGGACTGCTCTCTAGTTGTTGGTAGGACGGTTCAGTTGCCTGATAACAGGTGGGAGGAAACTGTCCCTGAATCTTGGGGAGGGGGCGGTGCGTTTCACACTTCTGTACCTCTTGCCTGATGGGAGAGGGGAGCAGAGGGTGAGACTGGTTCCTGATTATGCTGGTGGTCTTGCCGAGGCAGTGTGAAGTGTGGATGGAGTCAGTGGAAGGTTGCTTGGTGTGATGGTCTGAGCTGTGTCCACAATTCTCTGCAAATTCTTGTGGTCTTGAATGGAGCTTGTTCTCAACTATTGGGCAGTGTAGGCAGTGAGTTGGGTTTTCTTTATTTTCTTGCAAGGGCGGCATGGTGGCACAGGGGGTAGAGCTGCTGCCTCACAGCACCAGAGACCTGGTTCAGTCCCGGCCTCACGTGCAGTCCATACGTGTGTGTGTGTGTGTGGAGTTTGCACGTTCTCCCTGTGACCACGTGGGTTTCCTCCGGGTGCTCCGGTTTCCTCCCGCGTCCCAAAGACGTGCAAGTTTGTCGTTTAATTGGCCTCTGTAAATTGTCCCGAGTGTGTAGGGAGTGGATGTGAAGGTGGGGTAACATAGAACTAGCGTGAACGGGCGATCGATGGTCGGCACGGACTCAGTGGGCCGAAGGGCCTGCTTCCATGCTGTATCTTTAGACTTTAGAGATACATCGCGGAAACAGGGTCGATCCCGTGTCTCTGAACCAAACAATGTACAGTGCAGAAACAAGGAACTGCAGATGCTGATCTACATAAAAGGACACCAAGTGCTGGAGTAACTCAGAGGTTCAGGCAGCATCTGTGGAGAACATGGATAGGTGGCGTTTTGTGTCGGGGCACGTCTTCAGACTGATTGTAGGTGGGTGGGGGGGGGGACACTGGAAGTTCCCTCAAATTAGAGAATTGAATGTTCATAGTGTTGGGTTGTAAGCCACCCAAGCAGAATACGAGGTGCTGTGCCTCCAGTTTGCTTGTGGCCTCACTCTGGCAATGGAGAAGGCCCGGGACAGAAAGGTCAGAGTGGGAAGGTGAGGTAAAATGGTCGGCAACCCGGAGATCCAGGAGGACTTGGCGGACTGAGCAATCGGAGAAGCGGTCACTGAGCCTGCACTTTAGAAGAGAGGATGTGCAGGCAACAGGTTGATCCAGGGGAGGGGTGGGAGGGGGTGTATAAATAGGTTGTTGGACGGCAGTTTGAGATGCTGGACGGCAGCTGGCTGTTCTGTTGTTTGGGTGCGGTAGAGTCGTACAGCGTGGAAACAGGCCCTTCGGCCCGACTTGCCCATACTGACCAACATGCCCCATCTACACTCGTCCCACCTGCCTGTGTCTGGCCTGTCTCCCTCTCAACCTGTCCAATCCATGTACCTGTCTAGATGTTTCGTAATGGTTGTAATAGTCCTTGCCTCAACCTCCTCCTCCGGCAGCCTGTTCCCTACACCCACCGCACTTTGTGTGGAGAAAGTTACCCCTATTAAATCTTTTTTCCCCTTCGCTGTAAACCCATGTCCTCTAGTTCTCGATTCTTCTGGTTGTGTGGAAACTCATCAGAGGGAAGAATGTTGCTTCTCGTTCATCTTTAAAGCCAGGCCGATGATCTCATCGTCACGTTGCTGTATGCGGGACATTGCTCTGCCTATTCTGGCAGCTCCTGCAACACTGCAGGTGTGTGAATGGGCGGTGCTGCGTGAGGTTGCGGAGTGTGTGGCAGTCACTGTGGATGTGACTGCACCTTCCCCGAGCTGCTAATTGATGCTGTCACGGGCGATTAGTGCTATTTAACCCTAGCTCCGCTGGACACTTCTGAACGGGCGACACAAAGTGCCGGAGTAACTCAGCGCGTCCGGCAGCATCTCTGGAGATAAAGGATGGGTGACGTTTCGACTCGGGACCCTTCTTCAGACCCGAAAACGTCACCCATCCTTTTTCTACAGAGATGCTGCCTGACCTGCTGAGTTGCTCCGGTACTTTGTGCCCATCTCTGGTACGAACCAGCATCTGCAGTTCTTCACTTCCACTCTTCTGAACGGTCCTTCCATAAGCTAGGATACCGTCTGATTCGCCGTTATCCAAACGAGGACATTGGACTTTGTCTCTGGAACTGAGAATGGTCTCACCTCCAGATTCGGAAACAGCTTCTTCCATCAGGCTTCTGAACAGTCCTTTCATAATCTAGGGCCCATTCACCTCTACCCCATTGCGGACGTTGGACTTTGTCTGTGCAACTGATGCGCGTCAATGCTGAGAACTATATTCTGCACTCTGGGTCTCCCCCTTTGCTCTACCTATTGTACTTGAGTTTGAATGTAGAAATAAGGAACTTCAAATGTTGGTTAATACACAAAAGGAGACAAAATGCTGGAGTAATCCAGTGGTTCAGGCAGCATCTCTGGAGAACATGGGATGTGCCACGCTGTGGGGTCGGGTCCTTTCGTTAGATTCTACATTGAAGAGCTTCTTCCTCACTGAAAAAGGGTCTTGATCTGAAACGTTACCTATCCATGTTCTCCGGAGAACATTACTCCAGTATTTTGTTTTGTAAAACAACACCTGCGGTTCCTTTCTTCTCTAAGGAGTCTTTCATAGGAACCTGAGGGGCAACTTTGTTACACAAAGGGTGGGTGGGGGGGGGGCGTATGGAACGAGCTGCTTGAGGAGGTAGTTGAGGTCGGTACTATTGCAACATAACAAAAAAAATTGGACCTTTGCACGGATAGGATACATTTCGAGGGATATGGACCAAACATGGGCAGGTGGGACTAGTGTGGATGGGGACCTTGTGTGGTGTGGACAAGTTGGGCCCGTTTCCATGAAGTATGACTCTGTGATCGGTGGGTGAGGGGGATGGGGGGGGAAGATTGGCAGATGAGTGCCCACCTCCTTTATCTGCTCCACAATCCACTTCTGCAGGTGCTCCGTCCGGTTTCGTCCCACAGTCCAAAGACGTATGGGTTTGTAGGTTAACTGGCTTTGGTTAAAAGAAAAGTAGATTGTCCCTGGTGTGTAGGATAGTGCTCGCCCGTGAGGTGATCGCTGGGCGGTAGGCCGAAGGTCCTATTTCCGCGCTGTGCCTCTAAAGAAAAGAGGCCGGTTGCAAAGCGTGAAGAATTCACACGTGACAAAGCATTTAAAATTCCCAGTAAAAAGCCGCCAGTGACGTTTGTAGACCGCCAAGCGTTGCCAGGTTTAAAAAGGCCCAAGAGGAAGGTTTTTTTGGCTCCGGAATGATGGTCCATCATCTTGTGTACGCTCTGAGTGAGCAGAAGATTCGACTTGCAATATATCATAGTTTAAATCCATCATTATCTTTTCAGTCCTAATTAAGAAAAGCATTTCATCATAATAACATGCAAACTATCTGCTTCAGCAATAGTCTTGCAGGGAGAACCATTGTAAATCATTACAACCATTGGCAGCGATGTTTGTGATTGTGTCTCGCCTGCTCTTTGATTGTGCGTCTGCCCTGGGTCATAGAGTCACGCAGAGTGGAAGCAGGCCCTTCAGCCTGACGTGCCCATCCTGACCAACACGCCCCATCTACACTAGTCCCACCTGCCTGCTTTCGGCCCATATCCCTCTAAACCTGTCCTATCCGTGTACCTGTGTAAATGTTGCTTTAACCACTGAAAGCGCCCCGGCTTTGCCAGCTGGGAAGGAAGCCATTGTAAGAAATGGTATTAATCTACAATTCTTTCTCACTCCAGGACTTGCCGTGCTAGAGTAACTCAGTGGGTCAGGCAGCATCTTTGAAGGGAAAGGATAGGTTCATAGGTTCTAGGAGCAACATTAGGCCATTCTGCCCATCAAGTCTTCTCCGGCATTCATTCATGGCTGATCTATCGTTCCCTCTCAACCCCTTTCTCCCCATAACCCCTGACTCCCGTACTAATCGAGAATCTATCTATTTCTGCCTTACAAATTTCCATTGATGGCCTCCATAGCCATCTGTGGCAATGAATTCCACAGATTTGCCACCCCCTGACGAAAGAAATTCCTCCTCATCTTTCTAAAGGTACGTCCTTTTAATCTGAGGCTATGACCTCTGGTCCTAGACTATCCCACTAGTGGAAACATCCTCTCCACATCCAGTCTACCCTGGCCTTTCACTAATCAGTAAGTTTCAATGAGGTCGCCCCTCATCCTTCCAGACACACAGACCCAGTGCCGTCAAACGCAAATGTTTTTGTTTTTAGAGCATGGAAACATCTCAAATCCATCTCATTATTGACTTTCAGTGTTTATAGAATCGACTTCTATACTCAATTCCCTGATTGATGACCAGGGGGCTAGAAGTCTTCTTCACTACCCTAACTACCTACGATGCTACTTTAGTTTAGAGATACAGCGCGGAAACAAGCCCTTTGGCCCACCGAGTCCACGCTGATCATCGATCGACCATTCGCACCAGTCCTGTGTTATCCCACTTTCGCTTCCACTCCCGACACACAAAGTGATAACTTCCAGTTTAGTGCAAGATAAAGTTCACTGTACCTCTGTGCACTCGACAATAAATGAAACGCCGTTTTGGGTTGAGACTCTAACTTCAGACTGAGCCAAAGACGCCCAAGCCGCTCGCTCCCCTCCACAGATGCTGCCTGACCCACGGAGTTCTTCCGGCACTTTGTTAAAAAGGATGTGGGTTCTTTTGATGGTACGGGTGATATTTACTGGGGGTGTGTATGAAATTAAAAAGGATCAAAATAGAGTGAGATTTTCTTTAGCTCAGGGTCAAAAACCAGGCAACACTGAGTGGAACACAAGGAACTGCAGATGCTGGAGTCTAGAACAAAGCACAGTGCTGGTGGAACTCGGCGGGTCGGGCGATATGAGAGGAGGGGGATGGATAGGTGACGTTTCAGGTCTCGACCCGGAACGGAGGCAGAAGTTCACGACCCGAAACATCGTCTGTCCGTTCCCTACCACAGGTGCTGTTTGACCCGTCAAGTTCCTCCAGCACTATGTTTGTTTGGCTTTAGTAGTTGGATGGGTTTATAAATCTCTGAGGGTCCCAGGGAGAGAGATAGTTGAATGCTTCACTCTAATGCTCCCCTGAAACTGTGTGTGTGTGTGTGTGTGTCTCTCTCTCTCTGTGCGTCTGTGTGTGTCTCTATGTGTGCACGTGTGTCTCTGTGTGTTGTGTGCCTTTATGTATGCGCAGGTGTCTCTGTGTGTGTGTCTCTCTCTGTGTGCGTGTGTGTCTCTATGTGTGTGTGTGTGTGTCTTTATGCGCGTGTGTGTGTCTCTGTGCGTGTGTGTCTGTGTGCGTGTGTGTCTCTCTCTCTGTGTGTGTGTGTGTGTCTCTCTCTGTGTGTGTGTGTGTCTGTGTGTCTTTATGTATGCGCGTGTGTCTGTGTCTTTATGTGTGCGTGTGTGTCTCGATGTGTGTGTCTGTGTCTCGGTGTGTGTCTGTGTCTCGGTGTGTGTGTGTCTCGATGTGTGCGTGTGTGTGTCTCTGTGTGTGTCTTTATGTATGCGTGTGTGTTTGTGTGTGTGTGTGTCTCTGTGTGCGCGTGTGTCTGTGTGTGTGTGTCTCTATGTCTCACTCCTCCCCCCGTTTGGGATACGCCTGGACAAGTCCTGCCTTGTTGCTCCCTTCTTGCTGGTGATGGTATCATCTTTGTATGAAATGTTTAACCTCTCGGCTCTCTGAGAACTTGCAACATTACTGCCTGTTCCCAGTTGCTACCAGTGTCTCGGGGTGACGGCAGACTTGATGATACATTTGACAAATATTCAGAGACAGTTGTGCTTGGTTATTCAACCCGAGGTAATGGGTGAGTTCTATTTCTACTGAAATTGTCCACGGAAATAGCCTTTTGGTTTAATACATGTTTTAGGTTGATTACTGAAGTACAGTGAAAAGCTTTGTTTTACACTCGAACAAATCAGATCAGATACTACTATAGGTAAATACAATCATTTCAAAGTACAATAGGTAGAGCAAAGGGGAAGACACAGAGTGCAGAATATAGTTCTCAGCATTGTAGCACATCAGTTCCAGAGACAAAGTCCGATGTCCGCAATGGGGTAGAGGTGAATCGGACAGTACCCCAGCTTACGGAAGGACCGTTCAGAAGCCTGATAACAGCGGGGAAGAAGCCGTTCCTGAGTCTGGTGGTGCGCGCTTTCAAGCTTCTGGACCTTCTGCCAGACGGGAGCTGGGGAGAAGGAGGATAATCACACTTGTGGTGAAAAAAGAGCTTGTGTTGGTGGAAGGAAGTGGAGTGTGAGCATGTTTTGTTTAGTTTTGTTTATTGTCATGTGTACCGAGAAAAGCTTTTGTTGCGTGCTAACCATTCAGCAAAAAGACAAAACATGATTACATCTCTAGTCGTCCACAGTGTACAGATACAGGATGAAGGGAATAACGTTTAGTGCAAGATAAAGTCCAGTAAAGTCTGATGAGAGGTAGTCTGAGTCTCCAATGAGATAGTAAGTAGCTCAGGACCGCTCTCTAGTTGGTGAGAGGACGGACGGTTCAGTTGTCTGACAACAGCTGGGAAGAAACTGTCCCTGAATCTGATAGTGTGTTTTCACAATTCTGTTCCTCTTGCCTGATGGGAGAGGAGAGAAGAGAAGAGAGAGTGGTGAGGGTGAAACTGGTCCTTGATTATGGTGGCCTTGCCGAGGCAGCGTGTGGTGTAGATGGAGTCGATGGAAGGGAGGTTGGTTTGTGTGATGGTCTGGGCTGCGTTCATAACTCTGCAATTTCTTGCGGCCTTGGATGGAGCTGTTGCCAAACCATGCTGTGATGCATTTTGATAAAATGCTTTTGACGGCGCATCTGTAGAAGTTGGTGAGTGTTGTTTAGCATGGTGTGTGTGTGTGTGTGCTCGCGTATGTTTTGGATGCCTTGGTGTGTGTTTGCGTATGTATTGGATGGTGTGTGTGTGTATATGATTTGGATGGTGTGTGTGTGTATGATTTGGATGGTGTGTGTGTGTATGATTTGGATGATGTGATGGTGTGTGTGTGTATATGATTTGGATGGTGTGTGTGTATATGATTTGGATGGTGTGTGTGTGTATGATTTGGATGGTGTGTGGGTGTGTGTGTATGTTTTGTAGGGTGTGTGTGTCTATGTTTTGGACTGTGGGTATGTGTGTGTATTTTGGATGGTGTGTGGGTGTCTGTTTTGGACGGTGTGTGTGTATATATGTTTTGTAGGGTGTGTGTGTCTATGTTATGTAGGGTGTGTGTGTCTATGTTTTGGATGGTGTGTGGGTGTCTGTTTTGGATTGTGTGTGTGTCTATGTTTTGGATGGTGTGTGTGTCTATGTTTTGGATGGTGTGTGTGTGGCCCTCGAGTGAGATTTCTACTGAGGTACCAAGGGGATGTTGGAGTTATTTAAAACTCCGTGGGGCGATTGGAAGGGGAGTCATTCTGCCGGTGCCCATGGCAACGTTCTCTGTCAGCCAATACCATGGGTTAACTGGCCATTTATCTCCCTGCTCTCACCCGTGACACAGTCGGGAGCATTCTTGCTTCTCTGAAAGGTCGTGGGTTGGAGTCCGACCCGAGACATAACAGCGTGCCGTATTTCCACACTGCCTTCCCAGGGCAGCCGTTAATCCCACCCCCATCTTTCCCCTCTGGTGCATGTAAAAACCCATGGGGAAGAACAGCACTGTCCCTGTGCCCTGACCTCAATATTTTGGCAATTGGGAGATCAGGTGGGTCCATGCAGACTGAGCGAAGGTGTTCAGCGAAACGATCGCCCAGTCTATGTTTGGTCTCGCCGATGTACAAGAGTCCACACCTTCAACAACAGATGCAGTCGTTGAAACGTCACCTATTCCTTTTCTCCAGAGATGCTGTCTGACCCGCTGAGTTACTCCAGCGTTTTGTGTCTATCTTCGGTTTAAACCGGCATCTGCAACTCCTTCCTGCACATCAATATTAATCCCTCGATTTGTTGGAACGTTCAATCTGTTAATAGACAATAGACAACAGGTGCAGGAGGAGGCCATTCGGCCCTTCGAGCCGGCACCACCATTCAATGTGATCATTCTCGATCAGTACCCCGTTCCTGCCTTCTCCCCATACCCCCTGACTCCGCTATCCTTAAGAGCTCTATCTAGCTCTCTTGAATACATTCAGAGAATTGGCCTCCACTGCCTTCTGAGGCGGAGAATTCCACAGATTTACAACTCTCTGACTGAAAAAGTTTTTCCTCATCTCCGTTCTAAATGGCCTACCCCTTATTCTTAAACTGTGGCCCCTGGTTCTGGACTCCCCCAACATTGGGAACATGTTTCCTGCCTCCAACGTGTCCAACCCCTTAATAATCTTAACCAGGGGAGAGGATTCTAAAAGTAGAGGGCATTGGCTTGAGGCGAGAGGGGAGAGATTTAACAGAGCTTGCGGACAACTTTTTCACTCGGAGGGTAGCCCGTATATGCAACGAGCTGCCAGAGGAAGCTATGGAAATGGATACAATTATGACTTTCAAAAATCATTTGGATTGGAATGGAGTGGCGCAGCGGTAGAGTTGCTGCCTTACTGTCAAAGACCCATGTCCGATCCTGACTACGAGAGCTGCCTGTGTGGAGTTTGTCCGTTTGCCCTGCGATCTGTGTGGGTTTTCTTCGGGTGCTGCTGTTTCCTACCACACTCCAGAGACGCATGGATTTGTAGGTTAATTGGCTTAGGTAAAAATTGTAATTTGTCTCTCTTGTGTGGAACAAGTGCTAGTGTACAGGGATCGCTGGTCGACACGGACTCTGTGGGCCGAGGGCCTATCACGCTGTGCCTCGTCTAAAGTTGTTTAAAAAGTAAAAAGAGGGGAGAGATTTAATAGGGATCTCAAGGGCAAACCTTTTCACCCAGAGGGTGCGGGATCTGGAACAAGCTCCCAGAGGAAGCTGGAGAAACGGATACAATTCCGACTTTCAAAAAACTCTTGGATTGGAGGGGTTGAGAGGGACGTGGGCCGTTTGCAGGCAAATGGGACTAGCACAGAATGCCAACTTGGTCGGCTTGGACAAGGTGGGCCGAAGGGCCTGTTTCCATGCTGTACAGCTTGATGGCTCTATCTCATTGTTGTTTGAGTGCGGCTTCTTGCAGAGTGGGGTTGTTACTATTTTACAATGGGGACAACATTGCATTGAATGTTAGGTGGAAACACTCTGGGGAACTCTGATTAAAGAGAACACTTGCTGCTATTTATAGGATTGTTTGGCCTATTTTTGCTCCCTCGGATTTGTTGCGCAGAGCAAGTTGGCTCGTCAAAGGACCACTCTGGGGTGTATAAATTAGGACCAGGAGTAGCCATTTGGTGCATCAAACCTGCTCGTTCAATCCATAGGTCCTTAGCTTTAGACTTTTAGACTTTGTACGTTAGCTGGGGCACTGTCTGATTCAAAGGTTGTAAGAAGAATGAGGGGGGACCTCATTGTAATGTACAGAATAGTGAAAGGCTTGGATAGAGTGGACGTGGAGAGAATGTTTCCACTAGTGGGAGAGTCTAGGGCTGGAAGTCATAGCCTCAGAATTAAAGGATGTTCTCTTAGGAAGGAGACGAGGAGGAAGTTCTTTAGTCAGAGGGTGATGAATCTGTGGAATTCTTTGCCACAAAAGGCTGAGGAGGCCGTCAGTGGATATTTTTAAGGCAGAGCTAGATAGATTCTTGATTAGTACAGGTGTCAGAGGTTATGGGGTTAGGAGGGATAGATAGATCAGCCTTGATTGAATGGCGTAGACTAGATGTGCCGAATGGCCTAATTCTGCTCCTGTCATCTATGATCTTGTGAAAAAGCAGAAGAATGGGGTTGAGGGAAATATAGATCAGACATGATTGAATGGCGGAGTAGACTCGATGGGCCGAATGGCCTAATACTGCTATGTCATGGTTGTATGGAAATTCATCAGAGGGAAGAACGTTGTTTCTTATTCATCTCATCACCAACAGTCTGTCTCGACCCTTCCTTCTTTGTTTCTTAGTATGTGTTAAATCTATGTTTTAGTGTTCTTCAGCTTGTTTTACGAGGGGGGGTTTGGGGGAAACTTTTTTAAATCTCTTACTTGGACAGATGCGATTTTTTATTTTATTTTATTATTATTATTTTTTTCCGTATCGTATCTCCGTCCGCACGGCGGCCTAACATCGTGGAGCTGGCGGCCTTTGCTGGAGACCGACTTCGGCTTTGACCGCCCCGACTGCGGGAGAATAAACAGGAAGAAGATTAGACTTTATTGCCTTCCATCACAGTGAGGAATGTGGGGAATCTGCTGTGGTGGATGTTTATGTTAACGTTTATGTAGTTGTGTGCCTTGTTGCTTTTTTAATATGGCTGTAGGGTGATTCGCATTTCACTGTATCTTAATTGGTATACGTGACAATAAACTCTGAACCTTTGCCTTTAAAGTCAGGCCGACGATCTCATCGTCACGTTGCTGTTTGCGGGACATTGCTCTGCCTATTCTGGCGGATCCTGCAACACTGCAGACGTGTGAATGGGCTCCACTGTGTGTGTGAGGTTGGGGATTGTGTGGCAGCCACTGTGGATGTGACTGCACCTTCCCTGAGCTGCTAATTGATGCTGTCACGGAGGACTAGTGCTATTTAACCCGAGCTCCACTGGACACTTCTGAACGGTCCTTCCGCAAGCTTGGGTACTGTCCGATTCACCTCTACCCCATAGCGGACATTGGACTTTGTGTCTATCTTTGGTACAAGCCAGCATCTCCATTTCTACGTCGTAGCGCATCGGTTCCAGAGACACAGTGCAGGAGTAACTCAGCAGGTCAGGCAACATCGCTGGAGAAAAGGATGGCTGACGTTTCGAGTCTGAAGAAGGGTCCCGACCCGAAATGTCACAGATCCTTTTTCTCCAGAGATGTTGCCCGACCCACTGAGTTACTCCAGCACTTTATGTCTATCTTTGAACGGCCCTTCCATAAGCTAGGCTACTGTCTGATTCACCTCTACCCCATTGTGGACATTGGACTTTGTCTCTGGAACTGATGCGCTACAATGCTGAGAACTATATTCTGCACCCTGTATCTTCCCCTTTTGCTCTACCTGTTGTACTTGAGTTTGACTTGATTGTATTTATATATAGTAATGTCTTATTTGATTGTATTGCTTGTAGGACGAAGCTTTTCACTGTACCTCTGTACACATGGCAATAATAAGTTAGTTTAGTTTTTTTGTCAGATGTACTGAGGTACAGTTAAAAAGCTTTTGTTGCGTGCTAACTAGTCAGCAGAAAGACTGATTACATGATTACAATTGATCCATTTACAGTATTTAGATACATGATAAGGGAATAACGTTTAGTGCAAGGTAAAGCCAATAAAGTCCGATCAGGCATAGTCCAAGGGTCATCAAAGAGGTAGATAGTAGTTCAGCACTGCTCTCTGGTTGTGGACGGATGATTCATTTGCCTGAAAACAGCTGGGAAGAAACTCCCTGAATCTGGAGGTGTGTGTTTTCACACTTCTATACCTTTCGCCTGATGGTAGAAGGGAGAAGAGGGAGTGGCCAGGGTGCGACTCATCCTTGGTTCTGCTGCTGGCCTTGCAAAGGGAGCGAGAGGCATAAATGGGAGCCAATAGAAGGGAGGTCGGTGTGTGTGATGGGCCGCGCTGCGTTCACAATTCGCTGCGATTTCTTGCGGTCTGGGATGAAGCTGTTCCCAAACACAGCTGTGATGCATCCCGATAACATGCTTTCTATGGTGCATCTGCCTAATAAACCTAATCTAACCCTGCAGTGTGCTCTTTCAGACAGGGAGGGTTGGGGGAGGTGAGATAATCTTCAGCAGAGCGGATTGTTCTGATCCTGTGCACTAACTGGTTTGGCCAGGATCTTTCACTCTGATCTCTTGTACATGATGCGGTGAGACACTAAATCGTTCCAGTGCATGAAGCCAAGTTTGTGGTAGCCTTCCTCCCAGGTTGCACAGCTAAGTTGCTCAGGGAAGCTATCAAGCCCTGCATGAGGTTGGTTCAGTGTTGTCATGCTAGACCAGTGGTGCTTTATATATCACGTGCAGCGGCACAGTGTCATTGTTTTTTTGCGTATACAGCACATGCTGGTCCCATTATTCTAGTCCGGTCGGCCCATGTGCTCGATGTACTGGAGCAGTTCCCGTGAACCGATGCGACTCTCCTCTCCTCGCCCGGCCATCTCTGTGTCCTGGGGATGCCTCCTCCAGCCGACCTTGAAAGCACTGGAGGCCTCACCCCAGTTCACCCTCCGACCGGCCCTTGCTTCGTGCGTCCTATGGGTCTTTGGGCGGGTTCCAAGCCTGGCATGGCCCGGCCTTTTGTGTTAGCGAGGCAGGGAAAATGACAAATGACAAAGTGATCGATGATCTCAAGGTGTCAGGTAGTGGAGTCAAGGGTTATGGGGAGAAGGCAGGAATGGGGTACTGATTGTCGATGATCAGCCATGATCACATTGAATTGAATTGAAGTGCTGGCTCGAAGGGCCGAATGGCCTACTCCTGCACCTGTTGTCTATCTCTGGAGAACATGGATAGGTGACATTTCAGGTCAGGACCCTTCTTCAGACTGAAAGTAGGGGGTGGTGGGTAAAGAGCTGGAGTTCAGAGAGCAGATTATCGCCATAAATGCATCTCAAACAAACTTTAGATGCTGGAAAATCTAACATCAGAATACAAAAAATACTAAGAGCTGGAGGAATATAAAATCATGAAATGCAGACAGGTCGAAAGTCAGTGTAGGAAGGAACTGCAGATGCTGCTTTATATTGAAGATAGATGAAAAATGCTGGAGTAACTCAGCGGGTCAGGTAGCATCTCTGGAGAAAAGGAATAGGTGACGTTTCGGGTCTGAAGAAGGATTCCTACTTGAAGCTGTCTGACCCGTTGAGATACTTCAGCACTTTGTGGTAATTTAAGTGGTGGTTCTTCACACCTGTGACTTCACTTAATTTGACAGATTGCCAGTGGTTCTGCCAATGCAAACTACTGCCTGCCTACCAATATCTTTGCTTCATCTCGTAATTAGATGCAATCCTTGCTGAACAGCGTAAAGGAGTATTGGTTTAGGAGTGTATGGGGAAAGCTGGACGATTACACATGTACTGGCAATGGTTAGTGAAATTCTGCAGTTTAACATGGCCCTAAACACACTAATAACATGCGGATTAATTTAGTTTAGAGATACAGCGCGCAAACAGGCCCTTGAGTCCGTCCGCACTGATCGCCCCGTACACTAACCCAATCCTGCACTAGAGATAATTTACAATTTTACCAAGCCAATTAACCTACAAACCCGCATGTCTTTGGAGTGTGGGAGGAAACTCACAGTCACAGGGAGGATGTACAAACTCCGTACAGACAGCATCCAGAGTTAGGATCAAACCCGGGTCTCTGGCTCTGTAATGCAGAAACTTTATCACTGTGCCATCTGGATTTTCCATAATAGTCAAAAATTTAGTAAATGAACTTTTATGCACAAATTTTGAATGAGCTGCTGAAGGAGGTAGTTAAGGCGGGTACTATCGCAACGTTTAAGAAACATTTTGACAGGTTTAGAGGGATATGGGCCATAGGCAAGGCTTGTGGGATTAGTATAGGTGGGATATGTTGGTCAGTGTGGGCAAGTCGGGCGGATGAGCCTATTTCCTTGCTGTATAAATCTGACTCTACAACTGCAAAACTAATGAACCATAATTATGCAAAACTGATATAATAAGAAATAAAAAAATGAAATAATTGCAACGCCGGGGCGGCACAGTTGCCAGAGATCTGGGTTTGATCCTTACTATAGGTGCTGTCTGTGCAGAGTTTGTATGTTCTCCCTGTGACCACAATGGTTTTCTCCCTGGGCTCCGGTTTCTTCCCACATCCCAAAGACATGTGGTTTTATAGGTTAATTGGCTTCTGTAAACTGTCCCCAGTGTGTCGGTAGTGAATGAGAAATTGGGATAACATAGAACTAGGGTACGGGGTGATTGTAGGTCAGCCAGGGCTGTGGGCCAAGGGGCCTGTTTTTGCACTGTAGTGCTAAACTAGCAAACCAGAATGGTGCAAAAGCTGACATAATAATCAAAAAACTAAGAAATGAATAACTGAAGTCTGTGGTGCAACCAAAGTTTGTAGCAGCAACCACAGACTATATCTATATAGTCTGTAGATCTCCATAGAAGATCACAGTTGCTGAGGTCAGTGTTGTGCAGATGGTTGCTGGGAAGAAGCTGCTCTTGAACCTGGAGGTCACGGTTTTCAGGTTCCTTCTTCCCGATGGTAGCAGCGCGATGAGGGTGGTGTGGGTGCTTGATATTGGCAAATGAAATATGCCCAATGTGGGGGAAAAAAGGACAAGCGGAAAAAAGGACCAGGATATTTCTCTAGCACCTTTTGTATCTACTTTGGCACCTCGGACATTACTTTAGTCAGTGAAATGCCTTCGAGGTATATTGTTATTGCAACGTAGGAAACATTTATTTTACCTGACCGTTACACTGCATGGACAAGAAGCAATTATGTTCTCCTAATACGAGTTCCTCTTTGAATTCTGATTTGTTCTATTATGCTGCCTGGTTATATATATATATATATATATATATATATATATATATATTCCTTTATTTGTGCCACACCAGGGAAATTTACAATGTTACTCCTTTCGAAGGCAATCCTTTCACACTGCCATTGGGTCATGGAGTCATTCAGTGTGGAAACAGGCCCTTTGGCCCAACTTGTCCGTGCCAAACAACATGCCTTATCTGCACTAGCCCCACCTGCCTGCATTTGGCCCTGATCCCTCTAAACCTCTCCTATCCATTTATCTAAACCCTCTAAGCCTGCTTGTCATGGCAGCAACAGGAAAGCATTCCCAAAGTGACCAAGTTAAAATGGAGTCACAGAGCACGGAAACGGGCCCTTCGGCCCAACTTGTCCATGCCGACACATCTAAGGTAGTTCCACTTTCTTGGGTTTAGTCCATATTCCTCTAAACGTTTCCTATCCATGAACCTGTCCAAATGTCGTTCACATGCTGTTAAAGTACCTGCTTCGACTACCTCCTTTACTTAGACTTCTTTTAGAGATACGGCATGGAAACAGGCCCTTTGACCCAACGAGTTCACGCCAACCAGCGATCCCCGCATGATAACACTACCCTACACACTGGGAATTTACAATTTTACCAAACTAATTAACCTACAAACCTGTATGTCTTTATAGTTGTTGAGAAAGCCAGACCCAAGCAGGTCACGGGGTAACATACAAACTCCGTACAGACAGCACCTATGGTCAGCATCGAACCCAAGCCTCAGGCGCTGTAATGCAGCAACTCTACCGCTGTGTCACATTGCTGCCCTCTGACAGCTGGTTCCATACACCCATCACCATCTGTGTGTAAAAGCTGCCCCTCAGGTTCCCATTATGACCAGAGGGCACAGCCTCAGAATTAAAGGACATTCCTTCAGGAAGGAGATGAGGAGGAATTTCCTTTGCCAGAGGGTGGTGGATCTGTGGAATTGATTGCAGTGGAAGACATCAATGAATATTTTTATGGAAGAGATAGATAGATTCTTGATTAGCATGAGTATCAGGGGGTTATGGGGGGAAATGCAGGATATTGGGGTTGGGAGGGAAACATAGATCAGCCATGATTGAATGGCGGAGTAGTCTTGATGGGCCGAATGGCCTAATTCTGCTTCTGTCACTTATGGACATGAACTTGTAAATCTTTCCCCTCTCGCCTGTTCTGACACCAGGTGTCTGTCTTCTGTGAAGCTTCTGATGGTTGTAGTTTAGTTTAGAGATACAGCGCGGAAACAGGCCCTTCGACCCGCTGAGTGTACGCCGACCAGCGATCCCCGCACAATCCGACAATTTACAAATCCGTTTTACCAAAGCCAAATTAACCTACAAACCTGTTCGTCTTTGGAGTGTGGGAGGGAACTGGAGCACCCAGAGAAAACTCGCATGGTCGTGGGGAGAACGTGCAAACTCCGTACAGACAGCACCTGTAGTCAGGATTGAACCCTGGTCTCTGGCGCTGTGATGCAGTAACTCTACTGCTGCACCTCCGTGCCACCCAAGTTAGTTAGTGGAGGCTGGGAGGGTGTGTCGCAGTTTGTGTTTCTATATCGCATCCAGGCAATTACAACCTTGTGATCGAAGGTCCCAGACAGTGGAAGCAATTAAGTTTTATGTTGTGTGTTTTGTAACGGAGTTCTTGTGATTAGTCAGTGGTTTGCTGTGGTGTGACTTTCTCAGCAGCGATTTATTGCAGCTGGTCATATTTTAAATTTACTTTGATTGTTAGATGCGGCTGTGAAACGGGCCCTTCGGCCTGCCTTGTCCATGCCGACCATCGGTTACCCGTTCACTCACACTAGTTCTGTTACTAGTACTACTCTGTCCCTATTTCAACCTGACCCAAAATGTTACCTATCCACATTCTCTGGGGATGCTGCCTGACCTGCTGAGGTACTCCAGCACAAACCAGCAGGGGCGGCACAGTGGCAGGGCCTGTTTCCATGGTGTATCTTTAAACTAAATTAACCTAAGCTCAGCAGGTCAGGCAGCATCTGGGGAGGGAATGGACAAGCTACTCAAGAGAGCATGATGAAGGGTCTCAACCTGTATATTCTCTCCACAGATGCTGCCTAACCCGCTGAGTTCCTCCAGCACTTTGTGTTTGACTCTAGAGAGTCTCATTGGCCTATTGGTGACCGTCGAACAATAGACAATAGACAATACGTGCAGGAGTAGGCCATTCAGCCTTTCGAGCCAGCACCGCCATTCAATGCGATCATGGCTGATCACTCTCAATCAGTACCCCGTTCCTGCCTTCTCCCCATACCCCCTCACTCCACTATCCTTGAGAGCTCTATCCAGCTCTCTCTTGAAAGCATCCAACGAACTGGCCTCCACTGCCTTCTGAGGCAGAGAATTCCACACTTTCACAACTCTCTGACTGAAAAAGTTCTTCCTCATCTCCGTTCTAAATGGCCTACCCCTTATTCTTAAACTGTGGCCCCTTGTTCTGGACTCCAACATTGGGAACATGTTTCCTGCCTCTAATGTGTCCAATCCCCTAATTATCTTATATGTTTCAATAAGATCCCCCCTCATCCTTCACAATGTTGAAAGGCAGCAACAGGCCTGGGCCAGCTTAACACGAACCCTGCTGATTGTGTTGACTTGTTGACTGCCTGTTGTGGCTTTTGACTGATTCCAGGCTATAATTTTGATTTAAAAGAGCAACTTCAGATGTTCAATGGTGCTTTTATTGTCACACGTGCAAACGCACAGTGAAATTCTTTTCTTTTCTTGCATACAGTCCAGTAGAGTCTTGCCATACCCAAGCACATCCCCGATTTAGCAAATTGTACAGAAATAATCCACTGGTCCCGCGTGCCAGAGGGGCCAAGTCCAGTCCGTGCTCTAGTTCTCATGAGCGGGGTCGATTCCAGGCGAGCCCCAGGCTGCTGCAGGCCTTCCTTGGACGTGTGGGTCAACCAGGATGCAGGAAAGATTGTTCCCGATGTTGGGGGAGTACAGAACCAGGGGTCACGGTTTAAGAATAAGGGGTAGACCATTTAGGACTGAGAGTTGTAAACTTGTGGAATTCTCTGCCACAGAATGCAGTGGAGGCCAATTCACTGGATGTATTCAAGAGAAAGTTACATTTAGCTCTTAGGGCTAACGGTATCAAGGGATATGGGGAAAAAGCAGGAACCGGGTACTGATTCTGGATGATCAGCCATGATTATATTGAATGGCGGTGCTGGCTCGAAGGGCCGAATGGCCTACTCCTGCACCCTTGTTCTATGTTTCTGTGACCAGTGAGCCGATGTCCCTCTCCTCGCCCGTCCACCCTTGTGCCCGGGGGGGGGCTTGGCTGTAGTTTGCAGTCGGATGCGCATAAATGGAGCCAATGTGAATTCGGAATTCATTTCTTGTCAAGATGGCCAACGTATCCTCGTTCCGACCCCATCTCCTGGGCACCTCCTCGCACCTACCCCTTGACCATGACCCACTGACAAACACCTGGCCTTCATCTCCCTTCTCGCACTGTGGATTAAGGCAATGACGCTGTGAAGGCACCACCGTTTTTGTTCTCTGGCACCCTTGGTTACAGACCCTTGCCGGATTATCTGTTTTGCCGGATGAACAGAGGTCAGGGTCTCCGTGAGGAGTCAAGTGGTACCGAAGGGTCCGTCTATGCCGTTGTGGGACCGGGATACCTGCCTGCAAAGTCGGCTACGGGAATAGAGTTGCTGCCTCACAGCGCCAGAGACCCGGGTTTGCATCCTGACTGGCGAGTTTGTACGTTCTCCCTGTGACTGTGAGTTTTCTCCGGGTGCTCTGGTTTCCTTCCATATTCCAAAGATGTACAGGTTTGTAGGTTAATTGGCTTCTGCAAATTGTCCCCAGTGTGTAGGATAGAGCTGGTGTTTGGATGATTGCATAGACTCGGTGGGCCGAAGGGCCCGTTTCCACGCTGTATCTCTAAACTAAACTAAACGAACTGCCTGTGGAAGCTATGGAAATGAATACAATTACGAGTCATTTAGACTGACAAATATGAGCAGGAAGGGAGGGGTTAGGGAGAGATTGGCCAAGTACAAAGCAAATGGGATTACCCCAGAATGCTAACTTAATGTAGTTTATTGTCATGTGTACTGAGGTATAGTGAAAAGCGTTTATTTTAGAGATACAGTCGGGAAACAGGACCTTCGACCCACTAAGTCTGTGCCGACCAGCGATCCCTTTATGCTCGCACTGTCCGACACACTAGCGACAATTTACAATTTTTACCAAAGTCAATTAACCAACAAACTTGTATGTCTTTGGAGTGTGGGAGGAAACTGAAGCACCTGGAGAAAACCAACGTGGTCACAGGGAGAACGTGCAAACTCCCTTGTTGTGTGCTAACCAGTTAGCGGAAAATCTTACAATTGAGCCACCCACAATGTACAGATACACGAGAAAGGGAATAACGTTTAGTGCAAGATAAAGCCCAGTGGTCCGACTTAAAGATAGTCCGATGGTCTTCAATGAGATCGATGGGAGGTTAGGACCGCTCTCTAGTTGGTGATAGGATGATTCATTTGCCTGATGACAGCTGTGAAGAAACTGTCCCTGAATCTGGAGGTGTGCGTTTTCACACTTCTGTACTTTTAAGAATCGTACAGCATGGAATCAAGCCCTTCGGTCCAATTTGTTCATGCTGTCCAAGATGCTCCATCTATGCAGTCCCACCTGCCTGCTTTTGGCCCATATTGCTCTAAACCTATACTATCCAATACCTGTGCAAGTATCTTTTAAATGCTGTTATAGAACTTGCCTCGACTACCTCATCTGGCTGCTCGTTCCATGTACCCACCACCCTCTGTGTGAAAAGGTTGCCCCCCAGATTCCTATGAACCCCCCTCGTCTTAATCCGCTGCTCTGGTTATTGAATAAAAAAACTGAGTGTGTTTACCCCCTTCTGATTTAATACACGTGTATAATTCACCTCTCATCCTCCTGCGCTCCACGGAATAAAAGTCCTGGCCTGCCCAACCTCTCTCTGCTGCTCAAGCCCTTGGGTCCTGGCAACAACCTTGTAAATCCTCTCCGCACATTCTCACTAGAGCTGGGTGACCATGGCTTGGTGGGCATGGACATGGTGGGCCGAGGGGGCCAGTTTTTGTACAGTATGGCTCTCTGACTCGCTCTGACCTTGGGCTATGATCTCCCAGGTATGGGGCTTGCTCGGTGTCCCTGCATCGTGCACTTTGGACAGAGCTGTGTCATTGATTGCAGGCTGGCCTTCCTCTGTGCTATTTATTAAAAATTAACCAGACTGTGAATATTGTAAGTGATATTAGATGGTTGTCAGCGGAATAGAGTAATCTAATCACGGGATACCAAAGACAAATGAATAGCAGCTTTGTTCTTGTACATTGACATCCTTTTGACCCCACTTAATGAGATTACTGCTCAGTAATGGCTTCTTGCTCTGCCTTATCTAATGTGCCCCATGTATCACCCTTTAATATATATCCTGTACAGTCATCCACTGCTAACCTGGAGACAGGGCCTTCCTTCCCTCGTCCCCCTTCCCTGCAGAGCTTGAGTTGCTGCCTCACAGTGCCAGAGACCCGGGTACGATCCTGACTACGGGTGCTGTCTGTACGGAGTTTGCGCGTTCTCCCTGTGACCTCGTGGGTTTTCTCCGGGTGCTCCGGTTTCCTCCCAAACTCCAAGGACGTGTCGGTTTGCAGGTTAATTGGCTTCGGTAAAAAATTGTCAATAGTGTGTAGGATAGTGCTCGTGTACGGGGTCTAAAGCTGTAAAGGACAGCACAGGAGCGGGCCCTTCGGCCCCCAATGTCATGGTATATTGGTGTGGATCTGACCCAGGCAACAGGCGGTTCCTCCTCGGGCTTCCTTAGGGCTTCAGAGAAGCAGATTAGTTCACACGCCGTGTCATGCGTGTTAGATTGTCATGAGCACCGGGACCAGCACAATACATTCCTGCTTATTGCAGCTTTACCTGTACATTAAACACCACAGCACAACAAGTAAATAAAACAAGTAAAACTCCGAACAAGGGTCTCGGCCCAAAACTTCACCTCTTCCTCTTCTCTAGAGATGCTGCCTGTCCCGCTGAGTCGCTACTCCTGCTTCTTGTGTCGATAAATAAATGACGATACAATCATCGGAAATACAATAAATGATCAGTTTCCTCCCCCAACTCTTTCGCAGCAACATTGACAACAGCATCGGGGCTGCCCTCTGCACCCATGCAGAACTCATTGATTTCATCAACTTCACCACTAACTTCCATCCTGAAAATCACTTGGACCACCTCCGATCCCTGTCTCCCCATTGAAGAAGGGTTCCAACCCCAAATGTCACCTATCCGTGCTCTCCAGGCACTTTGTGCTTTTTTTTGTGTAAGCTAGCATCTGCGGTTCCTTGTGCCTAAATGATCAGTTATGCTCAGCACCCAGACCGCGATGGCACAAGATGCTGTGCAACTGTACAAAGTCCTTAGTAATTCGATGCTGAGGTAGGGTTGTGGTTAGCGTTGTGGAGTGTTCAGGAGCCTGATGGATGTTGGAAAGAAACTATTCTTTCACCTGGAGGTCACGGTTGTCAGGCTCCTGTACCTTCTTCCCGATGGTAGCAGCGAGATGAGAGCGTGGCCAGGGTGGTGTGCGTCCATGATGATGCCGGCTGCCTTTTTGAGGCAGCGTCTCCTGTAGATCCCTTAGATGGTGGGGTGATCAGTTCCCGTGATGGACCGGGCAGTGTCCACCACTCTCTGTCGTCTCCTTCCTTCCTGGACATTTGAGTGCCACCGATTCCTAGTCACATTCCCCGATAATTGAGTATCTGCTTTTAATTATGTTTTTTATTTAAAAAAAACCTTTGCATTGTGAGTCTCCCGCTGTGGGATTTGAACCTTTGGACTATCAGTGGCCTTGGTTATGGATGTAATAAACAGACCACTGCGCAATCGTGACCTGCTTGTGGGGCGGCAACATTGTCACGTGGAGCTCAGGAACAGCTTCTTCCCCTCCGTTATTAGACTTCCATACGCGCGGGTCCTGTCCGATTCACCTCATCCCCAGTGTGGACGTTGGACTTTGTCTCTGGAACTGAAGCGCTACAATGTTGAGAACTATATTCTGCACTCTGTATCTTCCCTTTTGCTCTACCTATTGTACCTGAGTTTGACTTGATTGTATTTATGTACAGCATTCATATCATATCATATATTTACAGCCGGAAACAGGCCTTTTCGGCCCTCCAAGTCCGTGCCGCCCAGCGATCCCCGCACATTAACACTATCCTACACCCACTAGGGACAATTTTTACATTTACCCAGCCAATTAACCTACATTCCTGTACGTCTTTGGAGTGTGGGAGGAAACCGAAGATCTCGGAGAAAACCCACGCAGGTCACGGGGAGAACGTACAAACTCCTTACAGTGCAGCACCCGTAGTCAGGATTGAACCTGAGTCTCCGGCGCTGCATTCGCTGTAAAGCAGCAACTCTACCGCTGCGCTACCGTGCCGCCCTTATCTGATCAGATTGTATAGCACGCAAAACAAACTTTTCACTGTACACGTGACAATAAAAAAACCTAAACCATTTCCTCACTTTCACATCTAATCTTGTCCCACCCTGGTAAGCTCTCCTCCTTCCCGTTCCTGTCTGGCAGAAGGTACAGAAGCTTGAAGGCGCCCAATGCCAGACTCGGGAACAGCTTCGTCCCCTCTGTTATCAGGCTTCTGAACGGTCAATAGACAATAGGTGCAGGAGGAGGCCATTCGGCCCTTTGAACCAGCACCGCCATTCAATGTGATCATGGCTGATCATTCTCAATCAGTACCCCGTTCCTGCCTTCTCCCCATACCCCCTGACTCCGCTATCCTTAAGAGCTCTATCTAGCTCTCTCCTTCCATAAGCTAGGGTACTGTCCGATTCACCTCTACCCCATTGTGGATGTTGGACTTTGTCTCTGGAACTGGTGCGCTACAATGCTGAGAACTATATTCTGCACTCTGTATCTTGCCCTATGCTACCTCTTGTACCTGAGTTTGATTCAGAGTCGTACAGCGTGGAAACAGGCCCTTCAGCCCAACGTGCTCGTGCCAACCAACGTGCCTCTCTGCAAGAGTCCCACCTGTATCCACCCATCTTATACTTGCTGGCCTTTTTCTTGCCACCACCTCTCTCCATTCCAGCTTCCTCCCCTCCACTTCAATCAGTCTGACACAGGGTCCCAACCCAAAACATCGCCTATCCATCCCTTCCACAGATGCTGCCTGACCCACTGAGTTACTCCAGCACTTTGCGTTTTGCTCAAGATTCCAGCAACTGCAGTTCCTTGTGTCTCCGTTAATCATTCTATCTGTTGTAAGAACTAGAGGGTGGTCCTGACCTCCCATCTACCTCATTAGAGACCCTCGGAATATCTTTAATCGGACTTCATCTTGCACTAAACGTTATTCCCTTTATCGTGTATCTGTACATTGTGGACGGCTCGATTGTAATCATGTATTGTCTTTCCACTGTCTGTTTAGCACGCACCAAAAAGGTTTTCACTGTATCTCGGTACACATGACAATAAACTAAACTGAATATTAACCCTGGGTCATCGGTGGCAGAGGGAAGAGCAGGTCTGAATCCCACTTCATAATTTCTCTCTAACAACCCAGCTGTTCTCGATAACCTTGATAGACACAAAAAGCTGGAGTAATTCAGCGGGTCAGGCAGTGGTTTAAACCAGCGTCTGCAGTTCCTTTCGACACACTCGATAACCTTGATGGCTTAGATTAACCTGCCATGCCCTTTGTCTATATATTTTGTCTCTCTCGTATTTTGGCAAGAATTCCATCTGCTTCGACAGCACTCTGTTCTGTCTATCGGGCTGGAATTCTGCCTGCCTATTTGGCATCCTGAGTATGTGGAGAATGTGCAAACTCCCAGAACAGTCTGGAGTTGTCTTGGTCCGACAGTGAGACTCGAGTGAGACTGGACATGAGGGTGTTAGCTACAGGGAGAGTGGATTAGAGGGTGTGAGCTTCAGGGAGAGGTTGGGACAGACTTGGACTGATGAAGGGTCCCGACCCGAAACGCCACCCATTCCTTCTCTCCAGAGACGCTGCCTGTCCCACTGAGTTCTCTAAAGTACTTCTCCATAGTAGGCATACCTTGAGGAGATTTCACAGTGGAGCAGACAAAATGTGTAGGAAAGAACTGCAGACGACGCTGGGTTAAGAGCTCTGGTGAAGATCTCAGAGTTCTCAATACCCTCCTTTTCATTGCTCTACTTTCCCTCTCCCCTGACTCTCAGTCTGATGAAGGGTCTCGACCCAAAATGTCACCTAATCCTTTTCTCCAGAGATGCTGCCCGACCCGCCGAGTTACTCCAGCTTTTTGTGTCTGCCTTCGGCGTAAACCAGTATCTGCAGTTCCTTCCTAAGCGTTTACTTGTGTTGGGAGAAGCAGTGGGAAATGTTGACAATGAGGCCGCGAGCAATAAATATTCAGGGCAACACAGTGGCGCAGATTGTACAGCTGCCACAGACCCCCTCACCTCCTGGCGTCACGTGTGGATGGGTTGGTGGTGGAGGAGGCGGTTGGCACGCTAGGCCTTCCTCAGACAGGGCAAAGGCTGCAGACGTTGGGACATCACGACCAGGTTGCACGAGACCTGAGTGTGACCGCACGTGGAGTTGTGTGCTCGGCTTTGGCCAGCCTGCCACAGGAAGCATGGTGATAAGCTGGAAAGAGTGCAGAAAAGATTTACGAGGACCCCCAGGGCCTGAGCTGCAGGGAGAGGTTGGGCAAGGTAGGGCTTTATTCACCGCAGCACAGGAGGCTGGGGGGTGATCTCACAGAGCTACTGAAAATCAAGAGGGGAATAGATAAGGTGAATGTACAGAGTCTTGTACCCAGAGTAGGGGAATCAAGAACTGGAGGGCATGGGGTTAAGGTGAGAATGGAAAGACTTAATAGGGATCTGAGGGGCACCTTTACCATTCAGAGGGTGCTGGGTTTATGGTAGTTGAGGCAGGTCCAGTACCAACATTTAAAAGACACTTGGACAGGTACATGGATAGGAAAGGGTTGGAGTGGAGTATAATAATCGGCTGAAGATGGGTCCCGACCCGAAACGTCACCTATCCATGCTCTCCAGAGATGCTGACTGACCACCTTTGTCCTGTATCTGGACAATGTGAACAGCTTAATTGTAATCACATATAGTCTTTCTGCTGACTGGATAGAACGCAACATAAAGGCTTTTCTCGGTATCTCGGTGCACATGACAATAAACTAAACCAAGCCTATGTCCTCTTCTTGATTTCCCATATGTGGGGGTAAAAGATTCGGGGACAGTTTCTTCCCAGCTGTTATCAGGCAACTGAACTGTCCCAGGACCAGCTGGAGAGCAATCCTGGCCTTCCATGTAGCTCGTTGGAGACCTTCAAGCTATCTTTAATTGGACTTTATCTTGCACTAAACATTATTCCCTTTATCCTGTATCCGCACACCGTGAACGCCTTGATTGTAATCGTGTGTAGTCTCTCCGCCGACTGGAGAGCCACGCGGCAAAAAAGCTTTTCGCTGTACCTCGGTACACACGACAACAATAAACTACACTGAAGGCACTTCTCAGAAGCTCCCTTGCAATATCTCCATTGGCATCCCGTTCCTGTTTGATAACGCTCCACTGGATTCTCTCGGGGGAGCTTTACCGCTTTACAGGTGCTATATAAATGCAAATAGTTGGCGCATAGGGGGGAGGTAGGGAGTGTTGACTCTGTAAATCCACCCGGCACACCGACTGTCACAACAAGCCGGCAATTTCCTGCGCTGATCGCTTCCTCCACTGCGCTTTGTGCCGAGCTGCCCTTTGACACAAAGCCCTAAATAAAAGGCCGCATTATTATAAATAACTGCCTTCTGTGGCTTCACAGAGTGCAGGGTTGTCAAAGGTCATGCCTTTGAACTCTACACCCACCCTTCCCCACCCCCCCCTCACCGTTTAAATTACATGAGATGGGTGTCATTAAATTCTGTTATCAAAGTCCCGTCTGCCTGGTTATTAGTGGGGATCCTTTGAATTATTTCCATTCGCATTGCATTGTCTGATCCGCACTTTTTGCCCCTGTCTGTGGTACACTGTGGTATGCTGCATCCTCAGAGTAATCCAAGGGCTGTACATTTAGATATATTTGTGCATGCATACGTGTGTGTGTGAGTTTGTGTGTGTGTGTGTGTGTATATATATATACTACGTATACACACTATACACACACATTTGTATGTGTATGTATGCATCTACACATCACATACATAATATATATCTATCATATGCATACACATTTTATGCATACACACACACACACATGCAGGCACAGAGTCGCACACATTGTGTGTGTGTGTGTGTGGATATATATATATATACGGTTATTATGTGCTTAGGTTTATAAATGCTGTTGTTTTAAGATGACCTGTTTGGCAGAGGGCAGTTCACTTTCCGACTGTGCTTTCCTCTCAAGGACATTTATTTCTGATACGCCTTCAACACAAATGAAGCCTGTTCCATCCATCATGTTTCTCCAGCTCCCATTTCACTCATCCCCTCCCCCCCATCCCCCTGCATCGTATTCTTCCCCACTCGAGCCCGTCACACCCCTCCCCTTTTAATTCTTTTGTTGCCGCTGGTCTACGTACAAGTCTGAAGAAGGGACTCGACCTGAAACGCAGACTATCCATGTTCTCCAGAGATGCCGGCTGCCTGCCTGACCCACTGAGTTACTCCAGCACTTTGTGTCCTTTCTCTACAAATATAGATGTCACCCGGACCAGACTCCTCACCATCGACTCCCATCAGCCAACATCATAAAAGACTTTTCCCTCCCTAGTCATTCCTCTTTCTCCCCACCCCTCTCTGGCTGAAGGTACAGAAACTTGAAAGGAAGCACCACCAGACTCAGGAACTGCTTCTTCCCCGCTGTTATCAGCCTCCTGTACGGTCCTTCCGTAAGCTAGGGTGCTGTCCGATTCACCTCTTCCCCATTGCAGACATTAGACTTTGTGGAACTGGTGCGCTACAATGCTGAGAACTATATTCTGCACTCTGTGTCTTCCCCTTTGCTCCACCTACTGTACCTGAGTTTTCCTTGATTGTATTATGTATCGTGTTATCGGATATGATGGGATAGCATGCAACACGAAGCTGTACTTCAGTACATGTGACATTAATAAACGCAAACCTAGGGGCTTTCAAACCCCAATCATTTTTTAGGGTAAAACAAACTGCTGGAGGAATTCCTATTCAGACTGAAGAAGGATTTTGTCTGCCCGAAACATTGTCTGCTCATTCCCTGAACAGACCTGACTGCCTGATCTGCTGAGTTCCACCAGCACTCTCAACAAGGCTCACTCTAATCCATCAGAGCCCTGGAAAAACTCAGCGGCTGGGGCAGCATCTGTGGAGGGAATGGTCGAGGCTTTAGAGGTACAGCACAGAAACAGGTCCTTCAGCCTCTCAAGTCCACGCCGACCAACGATCACACCGAACACCAGCACTATGCTACACACTGAAGGCAATTTACAACTCTACCAAAGTCAATTAACCTACAAACCCGCATGTCTTAGGAGTGTGGGAGGAAACCAGAGCACCGGGGGAAAGCCCGCATGGCCACAAGGAGAGCGTACAAACTCCGTACAGACAGCACCCATAGTCCAGATAGAACCTGGGTCTCTAGCGCTGTGAGGCAGCAACACTACCACTGCACCGGTGTGCCGCCCAAAAACAGCATCATCTTCCAGCAACTGTAGTGTCTAGTATCTTCACTGTAATACCTTATAGGATGGCACAGGATGCTGCTTGTCATCGGTCAAGGCACTAAGTGTAAGAGTCAGGAAGTCATGATGCAGCTCTATAAGATAGACACAAAATGCTGGAGTACCCCAACGGGACAGGCAGCATCTCTGGAGAGAAGGAATGGGTGACGTTTTGGGTCGAGACCCTTCATCTACCTCTAGTCTGAAGAAGGGTCTCAACCCGAAAACTCACCCGTTCCTTCTCTCAAGAGATGCTGCCCGTCCTGCTGAGGTACTCCAGCATTTTGTGTCTTATCTTTGGTTTAAACCAGCATCTGCAGTTCCTTCCCGCACGTGCAGGTCTATAAGACCTTGGTTTGGCCTCATTTGTAATATTGCGTGTAATTCTGATCAGTTCAGGTCAATGGATAGGAATGGTTTGGAAGAGTCTGGGGCCAAATGCAGGCAGGTGGGATTGGGTTAGATGGGGCATCTTGGTTGGCATGATTCACAATCGTCTCTCTCTCTGTCCCTGCCCCCTGCGAGTGGCTGGACTCTCACACGGATGGCTGTTGGAGATCCGTCGCCGATGTGTAGTGCTGTGCAGCCCTGCCCTTCAGTCCGTGCACAAATCCTTTCCCCTCCACTGCCTCCCCCAGCTCCTCGCTTGCCTGCAGAATGGGGCTTGCTGGCAGCTGCCTGCGGTGTGACCAGTCAACCCTGAGGAAGGAACAATTTGCATTTTGCTGTAAATTACAATCTGCCACATAGTTTATGCAGGGTCTGGAGACGCATGCCCGCTTCTGCCCTCCCCCAACCCCCCCCCCCCCCAAACCCCACCCCCTCCAACTGTTGGCTGGCTCCCACCACTCAGTGTCCCTCTCTCTTGCCCTCCCCCCATTGCCCAATCCCCCAACTCTCACCCAAATGAGGGGTGATCTTATAGAGATGTTCAAAATCATGAGAGGAATAGATTGGGGGGGAAAAGCACAGTCTCTTGCCCAGAGTTGGGGAATCAAGAACCAGGGGGCATAGGTTTAAGGTGAAGGGGGAAAGATTTCGTAGGAATCTGAGGGGTAGCTTTTTCGCACAAAGGGTGATGGCTGTACGGAACAAGCTTGGGGAGGGGGTACCTGAGGCAGGGACTATCCCAACGTTTAAGAAACAATTAGACAGGTACACGGATAGGACAGGCCTAGAGGGTTATGGGCCAAATGCAGGCAGGTGGGGCTAGTGTAGATGGGACATGTTGGTCGGTGTGGGCAAGTTGGGCCGAAGGGCCTGTTTCCAGGCTGTGTGACTCTGACTTGGATTGTTTTCTCTAGAATGTCAGAGGGTGAGGGGAGACCTGATAAAAGTCAATAAAATTAGGAAAGGCATAGATGGGGGAGACAGTCACAACCTTTTTCCCCATGAAGGATATATCAAATATTAGAGGGGTTTGCTTTAAGTTGAGAGGGGCAAGTTTGTTTAGACAGAGGGTGGTGGATGCCCGGAACATGTTGCCAGTGGAGGCAGATACGAAAGTGGTGTTTAAGAGACTTGGATATGCACATGGATATGGATTATGTGCAGGCAGATAAGAGTTCTTGGCCTCTTGTTAGGAACAGACATTTCAGGGCCGAAGAGCCTGTTCCAGTGTTGTCGTTTTCTATGTTACTCCAGCGCTTTGCTTGTTTGACACAGGGTTTGGGTCGGTCTTTGAGATTTCTTGGCAACAGGAGCACAGAAAACTCACCAGCCAAACGCTCCCTCTTCAAACAAAACCAGTCGAAGCAGATTGACATTATTTTGGCCAAAGTTGGCCGATGCTGGTGTAATGTTTGATATGTACGAAACGTCGCTCTATCCCCTGCCAATTCAGAGCTGCTGATTAGTAATGGCATCCACCCTTGGACTAAATCCCTGGAGTGTTTTGAAAAACTTCTCTGCAAATCGGTTTAAGGAAGAGCTTATGCCTCCTGTAGTTCCATCAGGACTTCCAGCTGATATCTCATCCTCTGTCTCTTTGCACCCCAAACTGTAGTGTCAGCGATACAGTGGATTCAACGATAACCGGGCTCCTGAATGAGGTTTGTGGAACTGGTAAGGGTGCAGAGAAGGTTTAGTTTTTGGGGTTTAGTTTCGTGATATGGTGCATAAACAGGCCCTTTGGCCCACCGAGTTCATACCGACCAGCAGTATACCACCCACCCTGTACACTGGTTCTATCCTACACACTCGGGACTATTTACAGAAGCCAGTTAACCTAAAAACCTGCGCGTCTTTGGAATGTGCCGGGAATCCGGAGCACCCGGAGAAAAGGCATAGGTTACAGGGAGAATGTACGAACTCCATACAGACAGCACCCGTAGTCGGAATCAAACCCGGGTCTCTGGCGCTGTAAGGCAGCAACTCTACCGCTGCGCCACAGTGCCGCCCTTAATTTACGAGAATTTTACCAGGACTCAGCAATAGGGAGAGGTTGGGCAGGTTTGGATTTTATACCTCCAAGGTTGGACTTTAGAGGTGAATAAAATCATGAGAGAAATAGATAGGTTGAACATAGTCTTTTTTAGTTTGCTGTGTCTTGGTGTGCCAGCGTGCTCCGTGTACTGGAGCAGTTCCCGTGAACCGCCATCCCTCCTCTCCTCGCAAGGTCATCTTTGTATCCCGGGGGTGCTGACCTTGAAGGTGCAGGAGGCGTTGCCCCGGTCCACCCTCCCACCGGCCCTTGTCCCACGTCTCCAGCTCTCTCCCGGTCTCGACGTCCGATGAGCCTTTGGGCGGGTTCCCGGTCTCGGCGAGCCTTCGCACCACCTGCTCCATCCCCCCCCCCCCTCCCCAATGCTGGAATGGTTTTTGATGCAGGGTGAGAACGTCCTGTGTGGCCCTCTCCTGTCTTAGACAACCCCCTCTCTCACAGAGCCACTGAGATCTCTGGTGGTCAGACGGGTCACGGAGATGGGGGGGGGGGGCAAAGATCAAGTAATGTCTATTTATATCTCAAAGCCCTTCCTATCTGGAGCTGCATGTAACATGACTCCATTTACTTCCACCCTGACCCAGCTTAGCCCTGTTTACGTTGTACACTGAGTTTCAGCAGAAAAATCAATACCGACTCGCGATGATATGCTCCAAAGAGGAAAGCTCTAATCTTGCACGTGGGTAGCACCTAGTTCTGTAAAGAAAGTCCATTCACGGGGCCAACATTTAATGGGGTGGCATGGCGGCAGATCCAGGTTCGATCCTGACTACGGGTGCTGTCTGTACGGAGTTTGTACGTTCTCACCGTGACCGCATGGGTTTGCTCCGGTGCTCCGGTTTCCTCCCACACTCCAAAGACGTGCAGGCTTCTGTAAGTTAGGAAAAAATTGGTGCAGGCCATTCGGCCCTTCGAGCCAGCACCGCCATTCACTATAATCAAGGCTGATCATCTAAAATCAGTACCCCGTTCCCGCTTTATTCCCCATATTCCTTGATTCCTTTAGGCCTAAGAACTAAATCTTGAAAGTCGTCTCTAGTGTGTAGGGTAGAAATAGTGTGTGGGTGATTGCTGGTCATTGTGGACTCGGTGGGCCGAAGGGCTTGTTCCCACACATATATTTTTTTAAACTGAGCAATTTACAGAGGCCAGTTAAACTACAAACCTTTGAAACGTGGTAGGAAACCTGGGCACCTGGAGGGCCACGCGGTCACAGGGAGAGCAGGGAAACTCCGTACAGACAGCACCCGAGGTCAGGATCGAACCCGGGTCTCTGGCGCTGTGTACCGCTTCGCCACCATGCCACCCCAATGAGAGGTGTATGAGATCAACTCCACACGCCAGCTGTGCCTTGCAGACAGTGGGAAGTGTGGAATGTGGAGCGCGCTGGTTTCTGACCTGCTCTTTGCTGCCACCATGTAGATGTGGCTTGACACAAAATGCTGGCGTAGCTCAGCGGGTCAGGCAGCATCTCTGGAGGAAATGGATAGGTGGCGTTTCGGGTCGAGACCTTCTGACTCTGAACCTTCATCAAAGTCTGAAGAAGGCTTCCGACCCGAAACGTCACCCATCTTTTTTTTTTTCTCCAGAGATGATGCTTGACCCCCTGAGTTACTCCAGCACTTTCATAAGGTCATAAGTGATATGAGCTGAATTAGGCATTCCGGGCCATCAAGTCAACTCCGCCATTCAATCATGGCTGATTTCTCTTCCCCTCTCAACCCCATTCTCCCGCCTTCTCCCCATAACCCTTGACACCCATACTAATCAAGAATCTATCTATCTCTGCCTTAACAATATCCATTGACTCAGCCTCCCCTGCCTTCTGTGGCAAAGAATGTTGTGTCGATCTTCGGTATAAACCGGCACCTGCCGTTCCTTCACGAGCGTTTAAGTGGCTGTTCTGGTTAGGCGGTTTAACTAGTTTAACGAGCGTTTCCACTTGTGGCTCATCTACAGCTGTTGTTAAGGATATTCCAGTGACAATGTGTGTGGTAATGTCACGCCCATAACTTCTCCCTGGCTCCTTGCCAATTGCTCTGTCTGCTTCCTGCTCATTGTCGTTTTTCCGGTTTCAAAGACATACTTTATTCTGCACTCTGCACCTTCCCCTGTGCTCTGTCTATTGTACTTGAGTTTGACTTGATCCTGTTCATGTATGGTATTATCTGATCTATTTGGAGGCAAAGCAAAGTTTTTCACTGTACCCGAGTACACATGACCATAATAAATCTAAACCCAAGATCCATTGTACGTGGGCGTCTATACCTCGGTACACGTGACAATAATGAACCTAAACCTGCACACAAAACATCCACATATTTTATAACCTGTCTTCATATGTCATTTGTTTATCACGTGTGCCAAGGTACAGTGAAAAGCTTTATTTTGCATGCTATATAAACAAATCGGAAAATATTATACATGAATACAATGAAGTCAAACTCAAGTACAGTAGGTAGAGCAAAGGGGAAGATACAGAGTGCAGAATATAGTTCTCAGCATTGTAGCGCACCAGTTCCAGAGACAAAGTCCAATGTCCGCAATGGGGTAGAGGTGAATCGGACAGTACCCTAGCTTATGGAAGGACCATTCGGAAGCCTGATAACAGAGGGGAAGAAGCCGTTGCTGAGTCTGGTGGTGCGTGCTTTCAAGCTTCTGTACCTCCTGCTGGACGGGAGCGGGGAGATGGAGGATTGACCGCTGTGGGACCGGGACAAGTATTTGATGATGTTGGCTGCTTTCCTGAGACAGTGTGAAGTGTAGATGGAGTTGATGGTGGGGAGTCTGGTCTGTGTGACGGACTGGGCTACATCCACAACTGTCTGCAGCTTCTTGCGGCCTTGGGCAGAGCTGTTCCCCAAACCAAGCTGTGATGCGGTCGGTCTGCCTTCCACAGTGCATTTGCATTGCTGTGCGAGATAGCATGTTCCTTCACCACGTTTAAAGATTCGCATCAGTTCAGATCTATTTTGTACATATTCCAAGCGTGATGATTTCTGTGGGACCCGCCCCTCCGCACATAGGGTCATACAGCGTGGAAACAGGCCCTTCCGCTCAACTTGCCCACACCGACCAACACACCCCATTTACACGAATCCCACCTGCTTGTGTTTGGCCCCAACCCTACAAACCTATCCTATCCATGAAGCTGTCCAAATGTGTCTTGCCATACCCTCCACAACTACCACCTCCGGCAGTTAGCTCCATACAACCACAGCCCTTTATGTAAAAAAAAAAAAGTTACCCCGCAAGTTCCTATTGTCTTTCCCCCCCTCACCTTGAACCTATGCCCTCGGGTTCTTGATTTCCCCTGTTCTGGGCAAGAGACTGCATTTATCCAATCTATTCCTCTCATGATTTTGTGCACCTCTGTAAGATCACCCCTCATCCTCCTGTGCTCCAAGGATTAAAGTCCTAGCCTGCCCAACTGCTCCCTATAGGCCAGGTTCTCAAGTCCTGGCAACGTCCTGGTAAATCTTCTGTGCACCTTTTCCAGCTTGACAAATCTTTCCCACAACATGGTTGACCAGAACCCAGGTGGGATGTGCTTGCAAACGACGGAAATCCGAAACGATAAAAAAAATTAACACCGCTGATAATTGGGTCAGGCAGCAGCAGCAGCAATTATTTAAATATACTTTGAAGAGAATGGTAGGTTGCAGTGGAGAGAGAAACAGAGTTCAGGTTTCTGGGATGGTGAGTTTTAATTGAGAAGTTGGAAATTGGGCAGGTTTTCAATTGTCGGGAGTGGGAGTGGGAGTGGTGGGGAGAACAATGAATGTCTCCACCCCATTCAAAAAAGGTGTGGGTTTGTGAGTTAATCGGCTCTCTGTAAATTGCCTCCTAGGCTTGTATACACTGGAATTTAGAAGGTGAAGGTGTGGAATTCTCTGCCTCAGAAGGCAGTGGAGGCCAGTTCGTTGGATGCTTTCAAGAGAGAGCTGGATAGAGCTCTTAAGGATAGCGGAGTGAGGGGGTATGGGGAGAAGGCAGGAACGGGGTACTGATTGAGAGTGATCAGCCATGATCGCATTAAATGGCGGTGCTGGCTCGAAGGGCTGAATGACCTACTCCTGCACCTATTGTCTATTGTCTATTGTCTAGTGTGTAGGGAGTGGATGAGAAACATAGAACTAGAGAGAATGGGGGATGATTAATGGTCGGTGTGGAGCCGGTGGGCTGAATGGTCTGTTTTCATGCTGTATCGTTCAATAAATCAAAAAAGATGCTTTCTTTAAAAAAAAGCACGTCTGCCTTTTAAAAAAAAATAAAAGCCACAAGTGCTGGAGTATCCCAGCGGGTCAGGCAGCATCTCTGGAGAACATAGATAGGTGACATTTTGGGTCGGGAACTTTCTTCAGGCTCATAAAGAAGGCAAGAGGGAGAGAATTCCCTGAACCTGGTGGACCCAGGCAGCTGAGGGCACTGGAGTGGTGTGGAAATCTGGCACCCTCGAATCAAGACCCTGGAGGGAGTGCGTTGAGGCCGGAGGAGTTTATGTGTTTAAATTTACATTGAAAAATGAGTGTCGTGTTTCTCCCTCTGTCTGTTTCCAGTGGATCTGTCAGGATCTAAACCCAACACTCACTGATTTCCTTTTATTAAGTACACTGTTAGCATTCTGACAATAAATCATTTGAAGAACACTTGACTGGCCTATACCAGCGCACAAGCCTTTTCAACCATGCCTCTGTGTTAATGACAGCTCCATTAGTGGAGGCTCTCTTGTTAGCTTGATGTACATGTCATGCAAAAGCCACAAACATCTATCAATTAGGCCCTAATGCAGTTGAACCTTCTGACATTCGCTTTTTCTTCCTGTTTGTGGAGTTTTTTTGTCCGTGTGTGTGTGTGGAATGAAGCATGTGTGTTTGGTGATAGTCACACAGTGTGGAAACAGGCCCTTCAGCCCGACTTGCCCACTACCAACCAGCATTCCCCATCTACACCAACCAGCATTCCCCATCTATGCCAACCAGCATTCCCCATCTACACCAACCAGCATTCCCCATCTACACCAACCAGCATTCCCCATCTACGCCAACCAGCATTCCCCATCTACACCAACCAGCATTCCCCATCTACACCAACCAGCATTCCCCATCTACACCAACCAGCATTCCCCATCTATGCCAACCAGCATTCCCCATCTAAGCCAACCAGCATTCCCCATCTACACCAACCAGCATTCCCCATCTACACCAACCAGCATTCCCCATCTACGCCAACCAGCATTCCCCATCTACACCAACCAGCATTCCCCATCTACACCAACCAGCATTCCCCATCTACACCAACCAGCATTCCCCATCTACACCAACCAGCATTCCCCATCTATGCCAACCAGCATTCCCCATCTATGCCAACCAGCATTCCCCATCTACGCCAACCAGCATTCCCCATCTACGCCAACCAGCATTCCCCATGTCCCACCTGGCGGCATTTGGGCCCCATCCCTCCAACCCTGTCCTGTCCACGTATCTGTCCAAATGATGTTGCAGATTGGGATGAAAAAGATGTCACAAATGACTGGGAGCTGGAGAGAGTATCTCATCTCAACTCGGAGGGGACTTGATGGTGGAAGCAGTCATAAGAGTCCTACAGTAGGGAAACAGGCCCTTCGACCCAACTTGCCCATGCCGAACAAGATGCCCTAACTGGCTGCATTTGGCTCATGCCACTCTAATCTTTACCTATCCATGCATCTTACCGTAGAGATACAGCGTGGAAACAGGCCCTTCGGCCCAAAGAATCCGTGCCGACCAGGGATCACCCCGTACACTAACACTATCCTATACACTCGGGACAATTTACAGTCTTTGCCAAAGTCAATTAACCAACAGACCTGTACATGTGGAGTGTGGGAGGAATGCAGGGCACCTAGAGAAAACCCACACGATCACAGGGAGACCGTACAAACTCTGTACAGCCACCCCCCATGGTCGGGATCGATCCTGGGTTTCTGGCACTGGAAGGCAACAACTCCTGCCGGATCTACCCCCTCTGGCAGTTTGTTCCACATACCCACCGCCTTCAACATGAGTCTTTGTGGTCATTTGCCCCTCATAATTATATGTACTCCCCTCACCCTCGACGTTAAATAAGAAAATAATCCAAGTCTGCCCAACTTCTCCCTGTAGCTGCAACTCTCTAATCCAAGAGGAATTCTGGAAACCCACCTCTGCACCTTCTCCTAAGCCACCACGTCCTTCCTGTAGTGGGACAACCAGAACTGCACTCAATGCTCCAAGTACTGGCGAGGGGAATAGGCTGGAGAAGCACAAGGGATTAGAAAAGGGACAACATCTCGACAGTGTAACTTTCAGAACTGTATGTAACACAGTGTGACCTTTGAAGATTATTGTGCGATGCGCCACTGACTGTTTGGGTAAGATGTCCTTCAGTAAAGAACATTCTGTTAGTAGCTCTTCCTAATCTCAATGATAGTGCTTGACGTAACCACAGATGGTGTCGTGGGACTGACTTCAGAGATAAACAAGGAGCTACAGATAAGACACAAAAAGCTGGAGTAACTCAGCGGGTCAGGCAGCATCCCTGGAGAGAAGGAATGGGCGACGTTTCGGGTCGAGACTGAAGAAGGGTCTTGACCCGAAACGTCGCCCATTCTTTCTCTCCAGAGATGCTTCCTGTCCCGCTGAGTTACTCCAGCTCTTTGTGTCTATCTTTGGTTTAACCAGCATCTGCAGTTCCTTCCTACACAAGGAACGACAGATACTGGATTATAAAAAAAACCCTACAAAATGCTGGAGTAGCCCAGCAGGTCAGGCAGCATCTCCGGAGAACATGGATAGATGACATTTAGGTTCAGGAACTTTCTTTTGAAGTTGGCGCTCGACCAAAAACGTCAAGTATCCATGTTCTCCAGAGATGCTGCCTGACCCGCTGGGTTACTCCAGGAATTTGTGCCTTTTATTTTTGTGAACCAGCATCTGCTGTTCCTTGTTTCCACATTGTAAATGATAGGTGGATACAGGTGAGAAGGGGTTTGATTGCAGATGGGTGGATCAAGGCCAGAGATGAAAGGAGAGTAAAAGCTGTGAGATAAGGAGAGAAGAGGTGTGAAATGTGAAGCTAGAGGAAGGAATATGGGTGGAAAGGAAAGTGGGATGGAATTGTGGGAGACATTGGGAAGTGGGGAAGAGAAGTGTTTGTGGGTTAGTTACCTAAAAACGGAGAATTCAATGTTCATACCGCTGGGTTGTCAGCTACCCGAGTGGAATATGAGGTGCTCTTCATCCTGTTTGCTTGTGGTCTCCCTCTGGCAATGGAGGAGGCCCAGGACAGAGAGGTCAGTATAGGAATGGGAACGGGAGTTAAAATGGTTGGCAACCCGGAGATCCAGCAGGCCTTGGCCGTCCGAGCGCAAGTGTTTGGCGAAATGATTGCCGAGTCTATGCTTGGCCTCGCCGATCGATGTGAGGTGGCGTCGTCTAAGGTTTGGCTTGCAGCGTGGTGAATGTGGCGATGTGAATGAGATTTCACTTCTTTGCCTCCAACAATGGGCACGGCCTGTACTATTGAACCGAGGAGATGCTGGTGACATCATTGACAAGAGAGCTATTTCTGAGTGTGTTGCACAATTCTGTAAAGTCTACTGAATCATCCTACCAGCAACCAGAGAGCTGGCGTGAGCTACTGTCTACCTCATCGGAGACCCTCGGACTACCTTTAATCTGACTCTACTGGACTTCATCTTGCACTAAGCGTTATTCCCTTTCTCCTGCATCTGTACACTGTGGACGGCTTGATTGTAATCATTGTATAGTCCTTTTACTGACAGGATAGCAGACAGCAAAAAGACCATACGCAATAATGAACCAAACTTAACTGGTGGGAATGGGTGATGGATGGTCTGTGTGGACTTGGTAGGCCGAAGGGCCTGTTTCCATGCTGTACCTTTCACTCATTTGCCGACTTTTTTCATTCCCGATGTGGGTGGGTTGTTGGAGGATTGGGATCATTGGTCTGATATGTTCGGCCCACCGAGCCCATGGCCGACCATTGATCAAAGTGAACGCTCGCAGTCTTTATCAGTGGGTCGAGGATTCTAAAACTGGGAGGCGCAGGCCTAATGTGAGAATGGAGACGTTTAAGAAGGCCTCAGGGGCAACTTTTTCACTTAAAGTATCTGGAACATACAGTGTGGAAATAGGCCATTCGGCCAAATCACCCTGTACACAAGCACCATCCAACACAATAGGGACCATTTACCATTTTTTTTTACTGACACCTACAAACTTGCACGTCTTTGGAGTGTGGGAGGAAACAGAGCTCCCGGGGAAAACTCACACGGTCACAGGGAGAACGTACAAACTCCATACCGACAGCACCTAGAGTCAGGATTGAACCTGGGTCTCTGGCACAGAGGGGCAGTAACTCCACTGCTGTGCCACTGTGCTGCCATAGGCAACTATAGAAGCAGATTACTTTTACGACTTTTAAACGACATTTGGACAGATAGATGAATGCAGAGGATTTTAGAGCGATATGGGCCAAATGCGGGTGGAGGAGACTAGCTGGCATGGACGAGTTGGGTCGAAGGCCCTGTTTCCAGGCTTTGCAGCTCGATGACTCCATGAGAGGCTGGGTCACAGCTGAAACACAGTTGCTGTCACTGCAGGAAGGATGTGACTACACTGCAGCGGAGGTCATCGGTGGTATGTATGGCCAGGGTTGGGGAAGTTTGGTCATGTGGAAAAATTGCCAACATTGCAGTTGCTTGCTTTGGAACAATAGAAATCTAAAAGGAGAATAAATATTAGACGTTAGAGATACTGCGTGGAAACAAGCCCTTCGGCCCACAGAGTCCACACCACACTACCACTATCCTACACACTAGGGACAATTTGCTATTCCACTGAAGCCATATTTAACCTACAAACCTGTACGTCTTTGGAGTGTGGGAGGTGACCGGAGAAAACCCATAGGTAGAAGGAACAAACTTCACACAGACAGCACCCGTAGTGAGGCTTGAACCTAGGTCTCTGGTGCTGTAAGGCAGCAACTCTACCGCTGTGCCACCTTGCTGCCCTCTTTTTTTATAAATTGATCATTCCCTGGTCTGCACACCAACAACGCCAACCTTTTTCTATTCGCCTGTTTGTGCGGCAAAGTGGCGCATCAGTAGAGTTTCTGCCTCACAGCGCCAGTGACCCGGGTTCGATCCTGACTCCGGGTACTGTCTACTGTGTTTGTACCTTCTCCCTGTGACCGCGTGGGTTTTCTCCGGGCGCTCCGGTTTCCTCCCACACTCCAAATACGCACAGGTCTGTCGGTTAATTGGCTTTTGTACAATTACAAATTGTCCCTAGTGTGAGGGGTAGTGCGAGTGTACGGGGTGATCGTTAGTTGGTGTGGACTCGGGGGGCAGAAGGGCCTGTTTCCGTACTGTATCTCAAGCCTACTTCCCTTGAAGGAGAGAGAGGGTTGTCGATTTGATGCAAGTTGTGGATGGGAAGGAGCTGCCAATTGAGAGGGTGGTGCGTTTTACAACTTACTACTTCTTGAGGTACAGAAACACTCATCACTGTTCTCTGGGGAGGGGGGGTGAGATCAGATCTGGAACATTGTTTGTCTTCCTACCTAAATGAGCATTTAATTGTTATCTTCTCTTGTGTCTCTTGTTATCTTCTCTGGTGCAGGCTCGAAGGGCCAAATGGCCTACTCCTGCACCTATTTTCTATGTTTAATTGTCTGTGATTTGTGGTCGGTTGTAGCCTTTCGACTTGATTAAACGATACAGCGGGAGCAGGCTCTTCGGCCTACCGAGTCCGTACCGACCATCGGTCTCCCGTCCACACTAGTTCTGTGTTATCCCACTTTCTCATCCCCTCCCGACACACTAGGAGCAAATTACAGAGGCCAATTAATTAACCTACACACCTGTACGGTCTTTGGGACGTGGGAGAAAATCGGAGCACCCGGAGAAAGCCCACGTAGTCATAGGGAGAACGTACAAACTCTATACAGACAGCACCACCCGTAGTCAGGATCGAACCCGGGCCTCTGCCGCTGTGAGGCAGGAACTCTACTGCTGCACCACTGTGCCGTCCCTCTGTCCCGATTAATTAAACCAAGAATCCTTGCACATTTGTAACTGCCTTATCTTGCCGTACAGCCAGCGATTTGCAAGAGCAGGTATTCATATAATTACTGGCATGTTGCCAGTAACAGAGGCTTTGTTACTGGCTTCAAAATCTAGACACCTGGATAAATTGTCTGGAGTAGTGTTTGAATCCCACCGTGGCTACTAGGAAAACAATTTGTTAGGTAAACGGGAATAAAATAGTTTAGCTATTGCTGAACTTGAAATGTTGCCAGGATTTGAGGGCCTTGGCTAACGTGAGAAGTTGGGCAGGCGAGGACTTTATTCCTTGGAGTGCAGGAGGCTGAGGGGTGATCATACAGAGGTGTATAAACTCATGAGGGGCATAGATAGGTCGAAAGCCCAGAGCCTTTTACCCAGAGTAGGGGAATCAAGAACCAGAGGACAGAGGTTTAAGGTGAGAGGGGAAACATTTAATAGGAACCCTAGAAGCAACTTTTTCACACAGAAGGTGGTATGTATATGGAACGAGGTTGTTGAGGCAGGTACTATAACAACATTTAATAGACACTTGGACGAGTACATGGATACAAAAGGTTTCGAGGGACTTGGGCCAATGCGTGCTGGTGAGACTAATGTAGGTGGGGCATCTTGGTTGCCGTGAACGTTGGGCTGAAGAGCCTGTTTCCACGCTGTATGACTTTTATGTCCCTCTTTGACTATATTTCAAGTCAAGTTGAATTTACAATCAAAAATGCTTTTGGTGTTTAAGCAAAATAATATTTTGATATAGGGCAGCACAGTGGCACAGCGGTAGACTTGCTGCCTTACAGCGGTAGACTTGCTGCCTTACGGTAGACTTGCTGCCTTACAGCGCTTGCAGTGTTGGAGACCCGGGTTCGATCCCGACTACAGCTCCTGTCTGTACGGAGTTTGTATGTGACCGCGTGGGTTTTCTCCGAGATATTCGGTTTCCTCCCACACTCCAAAGACGTACAGGTTTGTAGGTTAATTGGCTTGGTAAATGTAAAACTTGTCCCAAGGGTGTGTAGGATAGTGTTAATATGCGGGGATCGCTGGTCGGCGTGGACCCGGTGGGCCGAAGGGCCTGTTTGCGTGCCGTATCTCTAAACTAAACTAAATATCTATGTGTAGGACAGAACTGCAGGTGCTGGTTTAAATCGAAGGCAGACACAAAATGCTGGAGTAACTCAGCAGGACAGGCAGCAACATTGACTTCTCTGTCTTCAAATAGCCCTTGCTTTCCCTCTGTCTCCATCCCCTTCCCAGTTCTCCCACCAGTCTTACTGTCTCTGACGACATTCTATCTCCGTCCCGCCCATTCCCCTGACATCAGTCTGGAGAAGGGTCCCGAAACGTCACCCATTCCTGTGTACTTAATCAATAACCTGTGCCCAACTTCTCCCCATATCCCTTGATTCCACTAGCCTCCAGAGCTCTATCTAACTCTCTTAAATTCATCCAGTGATTTGGCCTCCACTGCCCTCTGTGGCAGAGAATTCCACAAATTCACAACTCTCTGGGTGAAAAAATTCCTTCTGACCTCAGTTTTAAATGGCCTCCCCTTTATTCTAAGACTGTGGCCCCTGGTTCTGGACTCCCCCAACATTGGGAACATTTTTCCTGCATCTAGCTTGTCCAGTCCTTTTATAACTCTATATGTCTCTATAAGATCCCCTCTCCTCCTTCTAAACTCCAGTGAATACAAGCCTAGTCGTTTCAATCTTTCCTCATATGACAGTCCCGCCATCCCAGGGATCAATCTCGTGAACCTATGCTGCACTGCCTCAATTACAAGGATGTCCTTCCTCAAATTAGGAGACCAAAACTGAACACAAATACTCCAGATGTGGTCTTACCAGGGCCCTATACAACTGCAGCAGAACCTCTTTACTCCTATACTGAAATCCTCTCTTTATGTAGGCCAACATGCCTTAGCTTTCTTCACTGCCTGCTGTACTAAGCTAAATATGTGGTTGACTGATGTTCTTGAGGATGAAAATGAGTTGTCCTTGGCCCAGTCCTGACCATGAGATCCCTGGGGAACAGGGGCAGGAGGAGGTCATCTGGCTCTTTATCCTGATTCACTACTCGGTCAATCGTCGGTCAAGTGAATCCTGGATGCAGTCCTTGCCTCCACAATCACAGTGGCAAAGTAGTTGACTGCAGACCTTACTGGCAAACAGCCCATGGGAAAATTAGGATGTTCTGCTAATGAAACTATCAGATTCAAGGATAGCTTCTTCCCCATTGATTTTTATAGAGCAAGTCAGTGCGGAAACAGGCCCTTTGGCCCATGCTGACCAAGATGGCCCGTCTCAGCTAGTCCCCTTTGGCCCATCTCCCTCTAAACTTTTCCTATCCATGTATCTGACCGAGTGACTTTAAATGTTATTATTGTACCCCCCCTCTGGCAGCTTGTTCCATTCACCGATTGTTTCGTTTATTGTCACGTGTGCCAATGAAAAGCTTTTTTGTTGCGTGCTCTCCAGTCAGCGGAAAGACGATACATGATTACAATCAAGCCGTCCACAGTGTACAGATAGATACATGATAATGGGAATAACATTTAGTGCAAGATGAAGTCCAGCTAAAGGTAGTCCGAGGGTCTCCAAGGAGGCAGCTGGTAGTTCAGGAGCGCTCTCTAGTTGGTGAGAGGACGTTTCAGTTGCCTGATCACAGCTGGGAAGAAACTGTCCCTGAATCTGCAGGTGTGAGTTTTCACACCTTGCCCGATGGGAGAGGAGAGAAGGGGGAGGCTGGTCCTTGGTCCACATCTTTGTTGGGGTTGGGACCCGAGGGTCTCGGTCCATCTGCAGATAGAGGTGACACCAGACCGACGTTGATGTGGCTGACCTCTGAAATGGCGGAGCGAGCCGCCTGGTTGAATGGTGCTTTTATTGTCACACGTGCACAGCGCAAACACTGTGAAATCCTTTTTCATCGCCCCCCCCCCCCCCGATCCTCGATCAGCAAGCGTGCAGAAATAGTCTACTGAGCCCGCATGCAAGAGGCGCCGTGTTTTGGCACCACTTCCAAATTTCACACTCTAGTTCTAATGAATGGTGCCTGTTCCAGGTGAGCCCCAGGCTGTTGCCTGGAGCCTCCGGCCACCGCCTCCCCCCGCCCGTCCACCTTCGTTCCCCGGGGGTTGTTCCCGCGGCCGACCACCAGGGCGTGGTGGGCCCCTCCCCTCTCCCACCGGCATCGATCCTCGCCCCTCTCTTCCGTTGTCGCCGGCTCCATCCACCCAGGGGGGGGGGGGGGGGGGGGGGGGCAGGGGCCAGCTCGGCGGCTCCCCCTTTAAGGAGGGAGAGCAGGTGGAATGTCCCTGCCCAGTTTTGACAATGGCCAAATTATTCAAATGTAATGAGTGCTGTTGAGAGGGAAATTTAAGGCAGGGTAGATGGACACGTACCGCGTGAGCTGGACTGATCTTGTGCCCTGGATGCGACGCCTTTGAATTCTCCAATTTTGGGTAACTGACCCTCAAAGCCCTGCATCCCCCTTTTCTACACCCCCCCCCCCCACCTTCTTCCTTGTGCCCCACCTGGATGTGCACCCATCCCCCCCCCCCCACACCAATTCCACTTCCACTATTCCTTCCTCCGGCTTCACAATTTGCACCTCTTCTATCCTTTGCACCTCACATCTTTTTTACTTTTCACCTCTGGCCTTTATCCGACCATAAGACGCTGGGGCGGGCTTAGTCTATTCAGTCCATCGAGTCTTCTCTGCCATTCAATCATGGCTGATCTATATTTCCACTCAACCCCATTCTCCTGCCCCCTCTCCACAACGTTTGGCGCTCCCTTACTAATCAAGAGCCTGTCAATCTCCGCTTTAAACACTACCCAATGACAATGAATTCCACAGATTCACCAGCCTCTGACTCAGGAAATTCCTCCGTCTCCTTTCTAAAGGTTCGTCCTCGAATTCTGAGGCTGCGCCCTCTGGTCCTCGGAAACATCCTCTCTGCATCCACTTTTATCCAGGCCTTTCATTATTTGGTAGGTTTCAATGAGACACCCCCACCCCACCCCCATCCTTCTAAACTCCAACGAGTAGAGGCCCAGAGCCATCAAACGCTCCACAGACACCAACCCGATCACACCAGGATCATTCTCGTAAACTTCCTCTGGACTCATCTGCCTATCTTAAACCCCCCCCTCGCCTGTATCCACCTTACATCCACCAGGCTTTGTGCTGCCCCACTCGGCTGAAGGCTACAGTTAGCACAATCAGCACATAGAACAGTAAAGCACAACAACAGGACATTCGGCCAACATTGTATACGCCGAACAGGCAGCCAGGTTAAACTAATCTCCATTGCCTGCAAGTGATCCATATTGGTCCATTCCCTGCATACCCATGTGCCCATCCCAAATTCTCTTGAATGCCAATCTTACATCTGCTTCTCCTAATCCGAAGAAGGATCCCGATCCATGTCCTGCAGAGATGCTGCATGGCCCGCCCGCTGACTTACTCCATCACTTTGTTTTTTGTCTTTGTGTCTTTTTATAAACCAACATCTGCGGCTCCTTGCTTCTCCACCCTTGCTTGAAAATGTGTTGATTTCAAAAGTCTTCCCTCCCTCAATTATTTATATGAACCTTTTGATGATTGGTTTAATGCCCCTGCTGGATGCTGGAGATCTGGCTGTTGGGAGGCAGATCAATAGAACAGCAAACTGCTGGCCAGTTTAATCTCCAGCATTTTCCTTCGTGTTGTCAAAGCCAATTGTCCTCTTGGGCATCTGGCCAAACATGGAATATATCAAGAGGGAGAGGGGGGCCGTGATGGATCCTGTTACTAGGCACAGTGGGGAGACATGTACAAAATCATGAGAGGAATAGATCGGATAGACAGAGTCTCTTGCCCAGAGTAGGGGAATCGAGAACCAGAGGGCACAGGTTTAAGATGAGGGTTGAACGCTTTAATAGGAATCTGAGGGGTAATTTTTTCACAGAGTGGTGGGTGTGAGCTGCCAGATGAGGTAGTTGAGGCAGCTCACTCTTTACACCCACCACTCTTTGTGTGAAAAAATTACCCCTCAGATTCCTATTAAAGCGTTCAACCCTCATCTTAAACCTATGCCCTCTTGGGTTTAGAGGGAGATAAGCTAAACAGCAGGCAGGTGGAACGAGTGTAGATGGGGCAAACACAAAATGCTGGAGTAACTCAGCGGGACAGGCAACATCTCTGGAGAGAAGGAATGGGTGATGTTTCGGGTCAAGTAGATGGGGCATGTTGGTTAGTGTGGGCAAGTTGGGCCGACCAGCCTGTTTCTTTGACACTGGTTCTATGACTCCAACCCAAGCCAATTAGCCTACAAACCTGTACATCTTTGGAGTGTGGGAGGTAACTGGAGCACCCGGAGAAAACCCACGCAGTCACAGGGAGAATATGCAAACTCTGCACAAACAGCATCTGTTGTCAGGATCGAACCCGGGTCTCTGGTGCTGTGAGGCAGGAACTCTACCACTGTGTCCTGTGCTGCCCCTGTCCAAATGTATTTTAAATGCTGTTATAGTACCTGCCTTAACTACCTACAAACCTGGCAGCTCATTCCATATACCCACCACCATCTATGTGGAAAAAGTTGCCCCTTAAGTTCCTATTAAGTTTTTCACCTCTCACCTTAATCCTGTGTCCTTTGGTTCTTGATTTTGCTATCTGTTCCCCTCATGAACTTATGCCTCTGTACACCTCTGTAAGATCACCCCTCAGCCTCCTGTGCTCCAATAAAGTCCTAGCCTGCCCAACCTCTCCCAATAGCTCAGGCCCTCAAGTCCTGGCAACATCTTCGTAAATATTCCCTGCACACTTTCAAGCTGAACAATATCAAACACAAAGTGTTCGGGGATATCAGCAGGTCAGGCAACATCTGTGGGCGGAATTCTTCAATCAGTCTGTAGAAAGGTCCTGACACAAACATCGCCTGTCCGTTCTCTCCAGAAGCTGCCTGACCCACTGAGTTCCTCCGACATTTTACATAGATACATAGACAATAGGTGCAGGAGTAGGCCATTCGGTCCTTCGAGCCAGCACCATCATTGTGATCATGGCTGAACATCCACAATCAGTACCCCGTTTCTGCCTTCTCCCCACACCCCTTGATTCTGCTCTTCCCTAAATTCTATCTATCTCTCTTTTGAATGCATCCAGTGAATCGGCCCTCTCTGCCTTCTGAGGCAGAGAATTGCACAGATTCACAACTCTTTGAGTGAAAAAAAAATTCCTCATCTCAGTTCTAAATGGCCTACCCCTTATTCTTAAACTGTGGCCCCTGGTTCTGGACCCCCCCAACATCGGGCTCATGTTTCCTGCATCTAGCGTGTCCAATCCCTTAATAATTTTATATGTTTCTACAAGATCCCCTCTCACCCTTCTAAATTCCAGTGTATACAAGCCCAGCCGCTCCATTCTTTTATCATACGTCAGTCCCGCCATTCCGGGAATTAACCTGGTGAACCTACGTTGCACTCCCTAAATAGCAAGAATGTTCTTCCTCAAATTAGGAGACCAAAACTGCACACAGTACTCCAGGTGCGGTCTCACCAGGGCCCTGTACAACTGCAGAAGGACCTCTTTGTGCTCAAGGCTCCAGCACTGGCTGTTCTTGGTGTCTTCAAGAAATGATGCTGACCTGAATATACCTCCTCTAACCTCACATCTCGTATCCAGTGTTCCCAATGTGGGCTCTTGTACATCGGCAAGGCCAAACGCACACACGGCGACCCATTTTGCTGAACGCATGCTTGGTCCGCCAAGGCCTCCTGGATCGCCTGGTTGCCAACCATTTCAACTACCCTACCACACTGACCTTTCTGGCCTGGGCGTCCTCCATTGCCAGAGTGTGGCCACGAGCAAATTGAAGGAACAACACCTCATATTTTGCTTGGGCATCATATAACCCAGTGGTACGAACATTGAATTCTCTAATCTTAAGTAACTTCAATTCATACTCCCCTCCCCTCAACTCTCCCTCCTCCCCCCCATCTCCTCCACTCCAGCTGTTTTCCCAGTTGCACAGGTCCCCACATTGTTTCTCTTGAGATCACACTTTCCCCAGCCAACAATGGACCTTGCAGGTACCGACCGACCTACCCGAGGTCATTTGTGGCCGGCCCTGATTGCCCCATGTCTTGTCTCGCCTCCATCTCATTATCTCTCCCCCCCCCCTCCCCAAACCCACTCATTTCAGTCTGATGAAATGTCCCGACCAGAAACGCCACCTATCCCATGTTCTCCAGGGATGCTGCCTGAGCCGCTGAGTTACTTTGGGTCAACCTCCAATTCCTCTTGACTTCAGGTCAATTCAGCAGGGGTCAAAGTTTATTATTGTCCCGTGCACCTGAGACATGATGAAAAGCTTTTTAATTGCGTGCTCTCCAATCAAACCTTCTGGAGGCGCTGCGAGCATGTGACAATAAAGTACTCGATTCTATTCTCTTTTCAATCAGATATTACTGTACATAAAAGACGAGGCGCTGGAGTAACTCTGCGGGTCAGGCAGCATCTCTGGAGGACAAGAATGGGTGATGTTTTGGATCTAGTCTGTGTGATGGACTGGGCTACATCTACCACTCTCTGCAAATTTCTTTTTTTGTGGGAGTTTTAAATTCTCCTTTTTGAAACGAAAGACGAGAAGAATTTTGCAAGCTTCTCGTTCTCGCTGATAGCTGGGAAACGGAGATTTCTCCTGAAGTGCAGCGGCAGCGGAATTTGACTCTGTCTTGCTCTGCAGCGGACTCTGGGCTCGATGTTTATTGAGTGTTGCCGTGACATTGCCTCTCAGTCCCTTGGGCAAGCCTGCTTCTCATCTGCTTCCTTGACCGGAAATGAATGCGATTATTTATAGAACGGCGGCGAGGATTGATGCGGGATGGGGCTTCGTCCATCAGCGTGCCGCGTGTGTGCGTTTGACAATGTGTAGTGATCACCGACTCGCAGTGCAAATTCCCTTTGACTTGTCTGCCTGCCAAGATGCCCGCAAATCACTTTGAACCACCCCCCCTCCCCCCCCCCCCCCCCCCCCCTGCTCTAACCTCCTCCAGTCCTTTGTTCCTCTCAACGTCACTCCTCCACGTGGGAAACACGTTGTCACGCTGGAAAGGGTGCAGAGAAGATTTACGAGGATGTTGCCAGGACTCGAGGATCTGAGCTGCAGGGAGAGGGGTTGGGCAGGCTTGGACTTTATTCCTTGGAGCGCAGCAGGATGAATGGTGATCTTATAGAGGTGTATAAAATCATGAGAGGAATAGATTGGGCAAACACACAGAGTCTCTTGCGCAGAATAGGGGAATTGAGTACCAGAGGACATTGGTTTAAGGACATTGACTCAGGAACAGCTTCATCCCCAGGGCCATAGCTGCTATGAACCGGTCCTGCTGAGCCGGATGGTCACAACGCACAGTGATCCGGCACAGACCTACTTGCACTTTATTCTGTTTTAAAACTGTTGCAATTTGTTTCATTGGGTTGTTTAAATTAATACTGACTAGCTAATTAAATTATTGCATCGTATGGGAGGCGCATTCCCAATATCGTTGTACCCTGTACAATGACAATAAAGATATATTGTATTGTATTGTATTGTAAGGCGGGGGGAGACATCTGATGGGTAACCTTTTTTGCACAAAGGGTGTTTGGAACGAGCTGCCAGTAGAGGTAATTGAGGCAGAGACTATCGCAACGTTTAGGAAACATTTAGGCAGGTACATGGATAGGACAGGTTAAGAGGGATATGGACCAAAAGCAGGCAGGTAGGACTAGTGTAGATGGGGCATGTTGGTCGGTGTGGGCAAGTTGGGCTGATGGACCTGTTTCCACGCTGTGTGACTCTACACGAATCAGAAACTGACGTACAAACTCCTTTGCTCTCTCGCTAAATGAATAGGAGCTCTAACAATATAAATTGGAGGGCACCTAGAACAAGAACCAGAGAGAGAGAGATACAGTGTGGAAACAGGCCCTTTGGCCCATCGAGTCCATGCTGAACATCAACCACTCATTAAGGATTAAGTTTAGCTTTATTATTGATAATAATCCTGCACGAATCTAATGTCAACTTTATTCTCTTCATATTGTCAATACCCACAGATTCTCCTAGTCCCAGAAATCAGCCTTTAAACGTCACCATCATTTTTGCTTCCACCACCACCCCTAGCAGTGTGTTCCAGGCACCCTTCGCCCTCTGTGCAAAGTTAAACTAATCCTATCTGCCTGCATGTGATCCATATCTCCCCATCTCCTGCATATTGTGCACTCTGTCCCCTCCTTCACTCGTTCACTCCACCCCTTCCTTCCACCTCCACTCCACTCCACCGCTCCTCCACTCCACCGCTCCTCCACTCCACCCCTCCCCTCCACAACTCCTCCCCTCCACCACTCCTCCCCTCCACCACTCCTCCCCTCCACCACTCCTCCCCTCCACCACCTCCCCTCCACTCCACCACCTCCCCTCCACTCCACCCCTCCACCCACCCCTCCACTCATTCCCTCCACCACTCCCCCCTCCACCACTCCCCCCTCCACCACTCCCCCCCTCCACCACTCCCCCCCTCCACCACTCCCCCCCTCCACCACTCGCCCCCTCCACCACTCCTCCCCTCCACCACTCCACCCCTCCCCTCCACCCCTCTCCAATCCTCCCCTCCTCCCTCCACTCCACCCTTCTCCACCCCTCCAACCCAACACCAGAGGTTGGGATTGAACCTGCGTCTCGGGAGCCCTAGTTCTGGGCTGGGTGTTGTGCCCGGTGATCTGCCTCTAACGTGTCTCTCCTCTGTTTGCAGCTGTGGCCGTCTCTGCTGCCGGGAGGATGCCCTAGATGAGGGCGGGCGTGCGATCGAGCGTTCCTGCAGCCTTTCCTTCCTTTGTGCGGCGGCCGATCGGGCTGGGGAGCGAGCCATGAGGTGGGTGCGTGGATGCGTCTGGTGGGCTCCGTACCTGTGGACGGTGGTGGCCGCGGTCAATGCCGCCCATCCCCCCTTCGGCACCTTCAACATCTCGGACACCAGCCTGACCCACCTGGCCGTCCACCAGGGCACCGGCGTGGTCTATGTGGGAGCGGTGGACCGGATCTACAAGCTGGCGGGCAACCTGACCTTGCTGAGGTCCCACGTGACGGGTCCGGTGGATGACAACGAGCGCTGCTACCCTCCGCCCAGCGTGCAGTCCTGCCCCCACCCCCTGTCCCTGACCCGCAACGTCAACAAGCTCCTCCTCATCGACTACACCCAGAACCGGCTCATCGCGTGTGGCAGCGCCTTCCAGGGCATCTGCCAGTTCCTGCGTCTGGACGACCTCTTCAAGCTCGGGGAGCCACACCACCGCAAGGAGCACTATCTCTCCAGCGTCAACGAGGCGGCCACCATGTCGGGGGTGATCATCCCCGGCCCCAACGGCACCAACAACAAGCTCTTCATCGGCACCCCCATTGACGGCAAGTCCGAGTACTTCCCCACCCTCTCCAGCCGCAAGCTGATGGTCAACGAGGAGAACGCCGAGATGTTCGGCTTTGTCTACCAGGACGAGTTTGTGTCCTCCCAGCTGAAGATCCCCTCCGACACCCTGTCCAAGTTCCCCGCCTTTGACATCTACTACATCTACAGCTTCAGCAGCGAGCAGTTCGTTTACTACCTCACCCTCCAGCTCGACACCCAGTTGACCTCCCCGGACTCCAGCGGGGAGCAGTTCTTCACGTCCAAGATCGTCCGGCTGTGCGTGAGCGACCCCAAGTTCTACTCCTACGTGGAGTTCCCCATCGGCTGCCTGAAGGACGGCGTGGAGTACCGTCTCATCCAGGATGCCTACCTGTCCAAGCCGGGCAAGTATCTCGCCCGCTCCCTGGGCATCTCGGAGAAAGAGGACATCCTCTTCACTGTCTTCTCCCAGGGCCAGAAGAACCGGGTGAAGCCTCCCAAGGAGTCGGCACTCTGCCTCTTCACCCTGAGGAAGATCAAGGAGAAGATAAAGGAGAGGATTCAATCGTGCTACAGGGGGGAAGGGAAGCTCTCGTTGCCATGGCTACTCAACAAGGAACTGGCCTGCATTAATTCCGTGAGTACCAGACCTTGCCTAATTTGCAAATTCCACATGGGATACCGATCACACCTCAGAGGCATGCGAGTGGGTTTGGTTTGGTTTAGAGATACAGCGCACAAACAGGCCCTGTGACCCACCGAGTCCATGCCGACCAGCGATCCCCACGCACTCACACTATCCTGCAAGCGGGACAATTTACAGAAGCCAATTAGCTTACAGACCCGCACGTCTTAAAGTGCCAGAGACCTGGGTTGGATCCCGACTACGGGTGCGGTCTGTACGGAGTTTGTACGTTCTCCCCGTGGGTTTTCTCCGGGTATGGTCTCCCACACTCGAAAGACATGCAGGTTTGTAGGCTAACGGGCTTTGGTAAAAATGATCCCAAGTGTAAGATGGTGCTAGTATACGGGGATCGTTGGCCGGCATAGCCCTGGGGGGACGAAGGGACTGTTTCAGCCCTGTATCTCTAAACTCAAAAAGTCTAAATCCGTACAGACAGCACCCGTGGTCAGGATCGAACTCTGTTCCCTGGTGCTGTAAGGCAGCAACTCTACCTCTGCACCACCCATCTATGATTTCTCCCATTTCTTGTCATCACCCGAACTATAGCTAGCTGTGACCTTTGAACCTCGTTAACCTTTTGACAACTCTGACCCCATTTCCTTAACTTCGCACTTTGCCCCTTTGTAAAGCCAAACATCCCAATTACAGTTGTGAGAGCTTCATTCATCATTCAGCGTTCAGGTGGAGAATAGGTTAGTTTCGTTTTCAGATACATTGTGGAAACAGGCCCTTCAGCCCATCGAGTCCATGCTGACCATCGATCACCCGTTCGCACTCATTCTACATTATCCCACTTTCTCGTCCGCTCCCTACACATCAGTGCCATTTTACAGAGGACTAATTAACCAACAAACCCGCAAGTCTTTGGGATGGGGGAGGAAACCCACGCGGTCACATGGCGAACGTGCAAACTCCACACGCACAGACAGCACCCGAGGTGAGGATCGAACCCTGGTCTCTGGTGCGGTGAGGCAGCGGCTCTACCAGCTGTGCCACATTGCCCTCACCCGTGTTTGTTCAATCGTTCGTCACTGCGCCTTCGAAGTGTCCAATGTCCCTTTCAACAAAGTCCTATTCAGCATTCGTCCTAAATTTCCCCAACGGAGGAAACAGATTCTCAATATCAATCCTTAAGGAGTGCTGACGCATTATGTTTAAATATCTCACGTTCAGAGGATGTGATGAGATGACTGTGCAAGTATCACGTGCAGGGTGTTGCTCGAGTTCAGAGTAGAATAGAGGAAATTCCTGTCATTGGATTGTTAGTGTGGGTTCAGTTGCCAAGTCCCATGGTGCTTTATTGTCATGTGTGTTAAGTGCAAATGCACAGTGAAATTGGTTTCATTTAGCGATGCAGTGCAGAAACAGGCCCTTCGGCCCATCGAGTCCACGCTTATCCGTGATCCCTGTACACTAGCACTATCCTGCACACTAGCGACAATTTCCAATTAACCCACAAACCTGTACGTCTTTGGAATGTGGGAGGAAACCGTAGCACCCGGGGAAAACCCACGGGGAGAAGGAGCAAACTCTGTACAGACAGACAGCACCTGGAGGTGTATAAGAGGCTTTTGGATAGGGATATGGGACATATGATAGTGGTGTTGAAGAGGCTTTTAGATAGGTACATGGATATGGAGGGAGGGATATGGATCCAGAGGAGATTAGAAGTTAGAACAAGGAACTGCAGATGCTGGTTTACAACAAAAAAAGACACAGCGCTGGAGTAATTGAGTGGGTGAGGAAGCATCTGTGGGGAACATGGAACGTGTCGTTTTGAGTCGGGGCCTTACTTCAGGCTGTGAGAGTAGTTTCACGGCATCATGTTCGGTACAGACATTGTGGGCCTGTGCTGTACTGTACTGTTTTCTGTTCTCTATTGTTCCCTAGCCTTGGCAGATAGCAAGCCTGTGTGTTTTTTGTTTATCTCTGGTCTTTTTGTGAACTTCATAACTAAAGTATTTCAATGTTATTGCAGCCCCACAGACTGTCTGCAATCTTTGGCACCGATTTCTTAGCTTGCATTGTTTTTCCCATCCTTAAAGAGTTCATCTGTGAGGAGACGTGGGTCTGGGTTGTGTGGAATTGCCCTGGACTTGAGCCCAACAGGGAGGCAAGGAGTGGTGTTCACTCCAATGGTTTGACATGGCCGCCAGTACCCTGTTCTGGAGCCTGGTGTACAGAGATGAGAGGAGTCTAGTCCGAAGAAGGGTCCCGACCCAACATGTCACCTAATACTAACCATGCAATGTTAGCATTTATTTAGAGAGGAGTAGAGCATAAAAACAGGATGTAATGCTGAGGCTTTATAAGGCACTGTTCAGGCCGCATTGGGAGTATTGTGAGCAGTTTTGGGCCCCGTATCTGAGGAAGGATGTGGTGGTGCTAGGGAGGGTCCAGAGGAGATTGACGGGAATTATCCCAGGAATGCTTTGGTTTACGTATGATGTGCGTTTGACGGCACTAGGCCTGTACTCACTGGAGTTTAGAAGGATGAGGGGGGAATCTCATTGAAACTTACCGAATAGTGAAAGGCCTGGATAGAGTGGATGTAGAGTGGATGCTTCCACTCGTGGGAGAGTGCAGGACCAGAGGCCACAGCCTCAGAATAAAAGGGCGTACCTTTAGAAAGGAAATGAGGAGGCATTTCTTTAGTCAGTGGGTGGTGAATCTGTGTAATTCATTGCCACAGATGGCAGTGGGGGCCAAGACAGACTCTTGATTAGTTAGCGTGTCAGGGATTATGTGGAGAAGGCAGGAGAATGGGGTTGAAAGAGAAAGATAGATCAGCCATGATTGAATGGCGAAGTAGACTTGATGGACCGAAAGGCCTAATTCTGTTCCTATGACTTACGAAGTTATGAACTAAGTTTTCAAGAGAGAGTTAGATTTAGCTCTTAGGGCTAAGGGAATCAAGGGATATGGGGGGAAAAAGCTGGAGCGGGATAATGATTTTGGATGATCAGCCATGATCGCATTGAATGGCGGTGCTAGCTGAAAGGGCCGAATGGCCTACTCCTGCACTTATTTTCTATGTTTCTATCCATGTTCTCTAGAGATGCTGCCTACTCCAGCACTTTATGTCCTGCAATCCAGTGGTAGCAGAGTCTTGCCTTTATATTAGTGGCCTGTGGTCCTCGGTTTAGTTTATTATTATCACGATAACAGTGGAAGACCTTTATTTTTGTGCTATCTGGCCAAATCTTGTCTGAAGAAGGATGCTGACCCTATATGTCACCCATCCTTTTACTCCAGGGATGCTGCCTGACCTGCTGAGTTACTCCAGCACTTTGTGTCTATCTTTGTGTAAATCATACCGTACAAAAGCACACTTAAGCCATACGCAAGTACAGCTGGTGGTACAACGAGAAAAACACCAGAGTGCAAAATAGTGTTACAGCACCAGAGAAAGTGCAGGCAAAAAAAATGCAAGGGCGGCAACAAGCTGGATTGGAAGATTGGAAATTCATCTCTGGAGTTTGAGAAGGCATTTGATAGATCCAGTTAAAGAGTCTGATAACAGAGGGGAGGACGCTGTTCCTGAATCTGGTGGTGTACTCTTTCAAGCTTCTGTATCTTCTGCCTGACGGGAGAGGGGAGAAGAAACATAGAAACATAGAAAAAAGGTGCAGAAGTAGGCCATTCGGCCCTTCGAGCCAGCACCACCATTCAATATGACATGGCTGATCATCCAAAATCAGTACCCTGTTCCTGCTTTCTCTCCATATCCCTTGATTCCGTTAGCCCTAAGAACTACATCTAATTCTCTCTTGAAAGCATCCGGTGAATTGGCCTCCATTGCCTTCTGCAGCAGAGAATTCCACATATTAAGGTGAAAAAGTTTTTCCTCTTCTAAATGGCCTACCCCTTATTCTTAAACTGTGACCCCTGGTTCTGGCCTCCCCCAACATCGGGAAAATTTTTCCTGCATCTAGCCTGTCTAATCCCTAAAGAATTTGACATATTTCTATAAGATCCCCTATCATCCTTCTAAATTCCAGTGAATACAAGCCCAGTTGACCCATTCTTTCATCATATGTCAGTCCCGACATCCTGGGAATTAACCTGGTGACCCTACGCTGTACTCCCTCAACAGCAAGAATGACCTTCCTCAAATTAGGAGACCAAAACTGCACACAATACTCCAGGTGTGGTCTCACCAGGGCCCTGTACAACTGTAAAACAGGGAATGACCGTGGTGGACGTTGGGAATCTCTGCCTCCAAGATCTGGAAGCATGGAGTAGATAGACCACTTAACCGGATCGTATCTGGTCTTTTATGCCCTGAAGTCCATACTCTTTAATATTCACTGTCCAGTCCCCAGCCACTGACCAGCAGTGATATTCTTAATAAAGGGGCAGCTCAGTGGTGCTACTGGTAGAGCCGCTGCCTCTTGGCATCAGAGACCCAGGTTTGATCCTGACCTCGTGTTTAGTTTTTTATTATTATTGTCACGTGTCCTGAGGTACAGTGAAAAGCTTTTTGTTGCATGCTAACTGGTCACCGAAGAGACTAGATGTGATTACAATCAAGAGGTCCACAGTGCACAGATACGGGACAAAGGGAATAACGTTTAGTGCAAGATAAAGTCCAATTACAGATAGTCCGAGGGTCTCCAATGAGGTAGATGGGAGGTCAGGACCTCTGTCTAGTTAGTGAGAGGACAAATCAGCTATCTGATAACAGCTGGGAGAAACTGTTCCTGAATCTGGAGGTGTGCGTTTTCACACTTCTGTACCTCTTGCCTGATGGGAGAGGGGAGAAGAGGGAATGACCGGGGGGTGGGGTGGGGGGGGGGGACTGGTTCTTGATTATGCTGCTGGCCTTGCCGAGGCAGCGTGAAGTGCAAATGGAGTCGATGGACGGGAGGTTGGTTTGTGTGATGGTCTGGGCTGCATCCACAACCCTCTGTCGTTTCTTGTGGTCTTGGATGGGGCCGTTCCTTGACCTTTGCTGCCCCTGGGATTCTCCACTCCATGGGAACATGGCAACATGGCCGCCTGGGTAAATCCAGGGCTGTTAGTTTTATCGTCATCAACGAGTTAATTGTAGGCTTAATTATTTATTGATGCATTAGTAATGGCTTTGCCAGTTGATGTGTACAGCTGTATTTGTTGTTTCACAGTGTTTATTGAAACACTGACACAGTTGGAGCCAAGCGCAGTAATGATGCGGTCGGTGCCTTCACTGCACCGTTGCATTTCTGCAGCAGATTGTGTGCTGGAGGATTAGCGGGATTTGCAGCCGTTCAATGCTTGACTCCCTGTGGGATACTGCAGGACGGTGGCGACTCTTAGCAAACCTTCAAAGGTGCAGATTGTAGAGATACAGCATGGAAACTGGCCCTTCGGCCCACAAAAGCACGATGATCATGGATAGTGTAGCGTAAGACAATAACTGCAGGTGCTGGTACAAATCGAAGGTATTTGTTCACAAAATGCTGGAGTAACTCAGCAGGTCAGGCAGCATCTCGGGAGAGAAGGAATGGGCGACGTTTCGCGTCGAGACCCTTCTTCGGACTGAAGAAGGGTCTTGACCCGAAACGTCGCCCATTCCTTCTCTCCTGAGATGCTGCCTGACCCGCTGAGTTACTCCAGCATTTTGTTAATGGATAGTGTAGCAGCAGGCCCTTCAGCCCACTAATGCATGATGACTTGGACAGTTTGATTAGAGATAAAGCATGGAAACAGGCCCTGCCGAACGCCAATGCATGGATAGTTTAGTTTGGAGATATAGCGTGGAAACTGGCCCTTCGGACCACCGAGTCCACGCTGACACTCGACCACCCCGTACACTAGGTCCATGTCATTGTACTTTCTCATCCACTCTGCGCACATGTGTATGAGGTACAGTGACAAGCTTTATTTTGAGTGCTATCCGAACAAATCAAATAATACTACATACTGTGTAAAGACAATCAAGTCAAACTGAAGCATACAATAATAGGTAGAGCCATGGGGGAAGACACAGAGTGCAGAATATAGTTCTCAGCATTGTAGCGCACCAGTTCCAGAGACAAAGTCCAACGTCCACAATGGGGTAGAGGTGAATCGGACAGTACCCTAGGATATGGAAGGACCATTCAGAAGCCTGATAAGAGGGTAAGAAGCTGTTCCAGAGTCTGATGGTGCGCGCTTTCAAGCTTCTGTGTTTTCTAGTGGGGAGAAGAAGGAATGGCGGGGGTGGGACAAGTCTTCAATTATGTTGGCTGCTTTCCCGAGGCAGCGTGAAGTGTAGATGGAGTCGATGGTGGGGAGTCTGGTCTGTGTGATGGACTGGGCTACATCCACAACTCTCTGCCGTTTCCTGCGGTCTTGGGCAGAGCTGTTCCCAAACCAGGCTGTGATGGAAAGCGACAGAATGCTTTCTGTGGTGCGTGCCATGGATTAAGCGAAACAGCGTGGCCGTATTCTCTCAATCTCATGCAGAATAACGTAGAACAGTGCAGCACAGAAACAGGCTCTTCGACCCACAATGTTTACGCCGAATATGATACCAAGTTTAATTTAGTTTCGAGCAACAGCGCCGAAACAGGCCGGTCAGCCCATCGAGTCCGTGCCGACCGGCGATCATCCCGTAACAATTATACCGAAGCCAATTAACCTACAAACCTGTGCGTCTTTGGAGTGTGGGAGGAAAGCGGAGCACCCGTAGAAAACCCACGTGGTCACGGGGAGAACGTACCAACTCCGTACAGACAGCGCTTGTAGTCAGGATCGAACTTGAGTCTCTGGCGTTGCAAGGCAGCAACTCTACTGCTGTGCCTCTGTGGAAGTTAACCTGATCACATCTGCCTGTATGTTGTCCATATCGCCTGCACTTTTCCCTGCACTTCCATGGTGTCTATCTAATGGCCTCTTAAGCTATTATTGGTGCTGTATAAAATAATTCTTTAATTATTGACCAGCGAGAGGGGGGAGATGGGGGTGGGGGGGGGGGGGCGCTATTTTAGACTTCCAGAATTACCTGTCTCATTTCCTGTGGAGCGGACGGAGCCTTTGGTCGATGTTTTTATGACTGGGCTGAGGTGGTATCTCGTGTCTCTCGCCCGCTGTGTGGTCAGACCATTCCGCTGATGATCAGCGGGGGATGTGACTTGGTTGGTGGTCCCCACAGATAGGCCCAGCCCACCCCCATCCAGACACGGGGCAATCTACCCACACAAACCACTGCTTTAAAAATAGATCCACCACCCCCAGGCAAGACATTGGTGACGCCACATTTAGAATATTGCTCTGTCCGTACGCCTCTCTCACTCACTTTCTGCCCCTGTCCCTCGCTCTCTCTCTGCCCCCTCCTCTCTGCTCCCTTCCCCTCTCTTCCCCCTTCCCCTCTTCCCCCTTCCCCTCTCTTCCCCCTTCCCCTCTCTTCCCCCTTCCCCTCTTCCCCCTTCCCCTCTCTTCCCCCTTCCCCTCTCTTCCCCCTTCCCCTCTCTTCCCCCTTCCCCTCTCTTCCCCCTTCCCCTCTCTTCCCCCTTCCCCTCTCTTCCCCCTTCCCCTCTCTTCCCCTTCCCCTCTCTTCCCCCTTCCCCTCTCTTCCCCCTTCCCCCTTCCCCTCTCTTCCCCCTTCCCCTCTCTTCCCCCTTCCCCTCTCTTCCCCCTTCCCCTCTCTTCCCCCTTCCCCTCTCTTCCCCTTCCCCTCTCTTCCCCCTTCCCCTCTCTTCCCTCTCTTCCCCCTTCCCCTCTCTTCCCCCTTCCCCTCTCTTCCCCCTTCCCCTCTCTTCCCCCTTCCCCTCTCTTCCCCCTTCCCCTCTCTTCCCCCTTCCCCTCTCTTCCCCCTTCCCCTCTCTTCCCCCTTCCCCTCTCTTCCCCCTTCCCCTCTCTTCCCCTTCCCCTCTCTTCCCCTTCCCCCTCCCCCTCTCTTCCCTCTTCCCCCTTCCCCTCTCTTCCCCCTCCCCCTCTCTGCGTTGATTGGGGTGAACTGGTCAGTAGTGAGATGCTTGTACACTGCACTGACGACCCAGGGCAGGGGGGATAGACAATGTCTGTATACGTGGGGGGAGAGGTGGGCTGCCGCTCTCTAACCCCTCTCCCGGTACACTGCCCCCCTGTAGGCCCACTAACCATGGGGAGCACTGCTCTCAGCTACAGCCGTGCCATTAGCCTCCTGCACCGACCGCTGACAGATGGGACGCGGCGACAGGTTGGACATAGAGCCATTCAGCTGTGTGGGTGAAGGTCGGAGAGCTACCCCTCCCCCTCCCGTCCCCTCCCCCTCCCCCTCGCCCCATGGCTCGCAGTACAATCCCCATTCATAAATATTCAGACAGTTCACAATGGAACCTGCTGCCCTTGATTGGTTTCCAATGCGGCGTTAATGCCTGTACCTCCCCGACTGTGTGACCCACCTGCCCGCCACCCCACCCTCTCACACATCACACTAATTGCCCCGACACTGTTGGCTCTGTATGTTTGCAAGTCTAGTCTGGACACTACTTCACACATTGTGCCTGCTAGCTCGCCACACACTTAGCAACTGCAGATGCCGGTTTGCAAAATTAAGTCACAAAGTGCTGGAGTTACTTACAGCTTTAACCTCTCCAGCTTCCACTGTCCGCATGATGGGGTCAGCCACGTTTGTGCAAAGGTTGCTTTCACCTATGGCAACGGTTTGGGCTGCCGGTAGAGCCGTTGCCTCTCAGCGCCAGAGACACTGGTTCAGTTTTGACTTTGGGCGCTGTCTGTGTGTGGAGTTTGCACGTTCTCCCTTTGACCGTGTGGGTTTCCTCCGGGTTCTCCGGTTTCCTCCCACATCCAAAAGACGCGCGGGTTAACTTGTAGGCTGATTGATCCTCCATAAATTGCCCCGACAGTGTTGAGAATGGATGAGAAAGTGGGATAACATGGAACTAGTGTGAACGGGTGACCGATGGTCGGCGTGGACTTGGTGGGTCGCAGGGCCTGTTTCCGTGCTGTATCTCTAAAATGTGGGCTATGGACTGTCTCGTTGGGCTTTTTGGACTAATATTGGGATTTTAAATTTCTTAGATTTTTGTTTGCTTATCACGTTGTCTATGAGTACTGTGTTTACTGGCCTGTTATGTTGCTGCAAGTAAGAAATGTCATTGTTCCGTACACTGTCAGTACATATGCCAATTAAACACAGACTGAAGAAGGGTCTCGACCCAAAACGTCACCCATTCCTTCTCTCCTGAGATGCTGCCTGACCCGCTGAGTTACTCCAGCATTTTGTGTCCACCTTCGATTTAAACCAGCATCTGCAGTTATTTTCCTACACTCTTGAATCCTCGGAGTACAATAAAAATCCTTGCTTGCCGCAACATCACGGGCACAAAGCACCCGACAACACACAAACTATACACAAATCACGTAAAAATTTATCAAGGAAAGATGACGCTGCAAAAACAAGAAGAATGTACTAGAGTTTGAACTCATTGTATTTATGTGCGATACATCTGATCTATTTGGGTAGTGAATAACTCATCGCAGCAGAATTTGGTCGTCCGGCCCATCAATTCTACTCTGCCATTCAATTCATGCAAGGCATAGATAGGGTAGACAACCAGAACCTTTCCCCCAAGATGGAAAAATCAAATACTAGTAGACAATTGCTTTAAGGTGCGAGGAGCAAAGTTTAAAGGTGATGTGCAGGGCATTTATTTGTTGTTACACAGAGGGTGGTGGGTGTTTGGAACGTGTTGCCAGGGGTGGTGGTAGAGCAGATACGATTGTTGCCTTTCAGAGACTCTTGGATAGGTATACGGATTCTATGTTTAGCGAGATACTAGACCAAGTGGACCCGTTGGGCCCAAATCTCTCCTGCGTTGATGCAGCACCCTGTCCTTGCCCTCTCCCCTCTCTCTTCAACCCCCCCCTCCCTTCTCCCCCACTCTCCCTTTCTCCCTCCCTCCCTCCCTCCCTCCCTCCCTCCCTCCCTCCCTCCCTCCCTCCCTCCCTCCCTCCCTCCCTCCCTCCCTCCCTCCCTCCCTCCCTCCCTCCCTCCCTCCCTCCCTCCCTCCCTCCCTCCCTCCCTCCCTCCCTCCCTCCCTCCCTCCCTCCCTCCCTCCCTCCCTCCCTCCCTCCCTCCCTCCCTCCCTCCCTCCCTCCCTCCCTCCCTCCCTCCCTCCCTCCCTCCCTCCCTCCCTCCCTCCCTCCCTCCCTCCCTCCCTCCCTCCCTCCCTCCCTCCCTCCCTCCCTCCCTCCCTCCCTCCCTCCCTCCCTCCCTCCCTCCCTCCCTCCCTCCCTCCCTCCCTCCCTCCCTCCCTCCCTCCCTCCCTCCCTCTAAAAATATAACACCAATTTCAATAAAAGTACTTGCATTATCACTAAAGTGACAATGGTGAGTAAGGTGGGATTAAAATTGTTGCGCTATCGTGTACTGTTTTGGCTGAAGTTCAGTCACAAACGAGAGTTTTAGTATATAGATGAGACTGTCTTGGCATTATGTTCAGCATGGATGTACTGTTATACGTGGCACAGTGGTGCAGCGGTAGAGTTGCTGCCTTACAGTGACAGAGACCCGGGTTCGATCCTGAATGCGGGTGCTGCCTGTATGAAGTTTGTACGTTCTCCTTGTGACTGCGTGGGTTTTCTCTGGGTGCTCCAGTTTCCTCACACACTCCAAAGACGTGCAGGTTTGTAAGTTAATTGGCATTCTGTAAAATTGTAAATCGCCCGGTATGTGTAGAATAGTGCTAGTGTATGGGGTTGCTGGTCGGTGCAGTCTCGGTGTGCCGAAGGGCCTGTTTCCGTGCTGTATCTCTAAAATAAAAACTAAAAGTAAAGAACCCCAAGCACACGGAAAAAATCTGCGCGCTCACAGGGGGAGCATACAAGCCCTGTACAGACAGCACCCATCGTCAGGATCAAACCCGGGTCTCTGGCGCTGTAAGGCAGCAACTCGACCGCTGTGCCACTGAGTAGTTGTGGCAGGCACTATTACAATGTTTAAGAGACATGCAGACAGATACATGGGACATAGGACAGGTGTCGAGGGATATGGGCCAAACACGGGCAGGTGGGACTAGTGTAGATGGGGCATGTTGGTCGGTGTGTGGGCAAGCTGGGCCGGAGGGACTGTTTCCACGCTGTATGACTCTGGTTGTCCAGTGGGCGGGCTGCCTGCGTGGACTTTGGTTTGAACTTGCTGCCTGCGCTGTGGGAATGGCGAACACACAGCGCGGTGTGGCGACACGCATCAACCACTCTTCAGGATGCGCAAATCCACTAATTAACATTCAAATCCTTGTCACTGCTGCTGCCTATTCCCCCAGTCCCTGAAGTAAGATTCCTGTTTGAAACTTTAAAAGCCTTCGTGTGTTGATGAGTTTTTTCCCCAGAGGGGTGGGGGCTGGGACACCGGGAGCACGGGGTTAGTTTCTGCATAATCGTGTTGCTGTGTAGTATTATATATTTTTTTTAAACACACAAAGTGCTGGAATAATTCAGCGGGCCAGGCAGCATCTGTGGAGCACACGGATAGGTGAGCCCGAAAGGAACCCGACCCGAAACGTCACCTATCCACGTCCTCCAGAGATGCTGCCCAAGCTGCTGTGTTACTCCAGCACTTTGTGTTCTAAGGAAGATCGCAAGCCAGGGGCAGGTTGGTTTATCAGGGAGAGAGAGGACAGCTGGATGCTGGTGGGCACAAGGTGCTGGAGTAACTCAGCCTGACGGGCAGCATCTCTGGGGAAGAAAAAGGGTGGTGCCGCTCGGCTGTCATCAGGCAACTGAACCATCCTGTCACCAACACGAGAGCGGTCCTGACCTCCCATCTACCTCATTGGAGACCCTCGGACTATCATCAATTGGAGTTGACAGGCCTTTATCTTGCACTAAACATTATTCTTGTTATCATGCATTGTACACTGTGGAAGGCTCGATTGTAATCACGTGTAGTATTTCCGCTGACTGGATGGCATGCAACAGAAAAGCTTTTCACTGTACCTCGGTACACGTGACGATAAATTAAACTGAAACTGAAACCTCTCCCTGATATTTGGCTGACTCTCAAAGAGAGTGCACAGTGCCGTCAGATGTCCATGCCAAAGGGAACATTTTTAGGGCCCTAATGTTTATTTTCAAGTTGTATCCTGATGCAAATCCCATGCCTACTCGTTATTCTCTGAGGTTAGGCAGTGCTGGAGTAACTCAACGGGTCAGGCAGCATCTCTGGAGTACATGGGGTACGAGGTGATTGCTGGTCGGCCTGGACTCGGTGGGCTGAAGGGTCTGTCTCCACGCTGTATCTCTAAAATGAAAACATTAAAACTAAAACTAAATTAATAGGAAAGTAGCCCAGAATGCCAACTTGGTCGGCATGGATGGGTTGAGCTGAAGGGCCTGTTCATATTGGATGCTCTGAATGGGAGTAGCCCAGAATGCTAACTAGGTCACGTTTCAGTGCTCTGTGACTTGGTTTGGTTCATGTATCTTGGACAGTTTCTTCCCAGCTGTTATCAGGCAACTGAACCATCCTATCATCACCAAGAGAGTAGTCCTGATCTACCATCGACCTCATTGGAGATCCTCGGACTATCATTATTCAGACTTTACTGGATTTAACGTTTAGTGCAAGATATTTCCTTTATCCTGCATCTATACTTTATGGACGGCTCGATTGTAATCATATATAGTCTTTCCGCTGACTGGATAGTTCACTATACGTCGGTACACGTGACAATGAACTAAATTATAACTGAAACCTCTCATTGATACTTGGCTGACTCTCAAAGAGAGTGCACTGCGTCGTCAGATGTCCATGCCAAAAGAAACATGTCCCTGATTTTTATTTTCAAGTTGTATCCTGATGCAAATACCATGCCCACTTGTCATTCTCTGGGACTGGGCAGAACACAGTGCTGGAGTAACTCAACAGGTCGGGTAGCATCTCTGCAGAACGTGGCCAGGCGACGTTTCGGGTCGGGACCCTGCGTGACAATAAACGAAACTCGGCTGAGCCAATGTACTGAACGCTGCTCTCCCTTCTCTTCCTACCCGTAGCCCTTGCAGATCGACGATGACTTCTGCGGCCAGGACTTCAACCAGCCGCTGGGTGGGACCACGCTGGTGGAGGGGATCCCTCTCGTCATCGATGGCGAAGATGGAATGACCTCCATCGCCGCCTATGACTACAGGGGACACACGGTGGCCTTCTTTGGGACCAGGAGCGGGAAGATCAAAAAGGTAAGGCCTCCGGTTTTAACGTCGCCTAGTTTGGCCCGCTGCCTCAGCTTTGGGGCCAGTTTTCCGCAGAGGTTTTGCTTGTTTCGGACATGGTCTGGGTAGTAGGTGCACACATGATCTCACATCCACAACGCCAGAGACCCGGGTTCGATCCTGACCACGGGTGCTGTCTGTATGGAGTTTGTACGTTCTCCCTGTGACCACGTGGGTTTTCGCCGGGCACTCCAGTTTCCTCCCGCACTCTAAAGACGTGCGGGCTTGTTGGTTAATTGGCTTTAGTAAGGTTGTAAATTGTCCCATGTGTGTAGGATAGTGCTAGTGTACGGGGTGATCGCTGGTTGGCATGGACTCGGTGGGCCGAAAGGCCTGTTTCTGCGCTGTATCGAGCTAAAGTCTAAAGTCATGGAACAGCATATTTTGGGAGAGTGAAAAATAAGTGAGTTACACAGGAAGTTAGTTCATTTGACCCTCACTCTGCCATTCAATGTGCAGGTCGGTACATTAATGGGGTCAAAGGGCCTCTTTCTGCACTGTAACTCTTTAAAAAAAAAAGTCTAATTAAAAAAAGTCACTGCACAATCTTTGCATGGAGAGGGCAACAGAGTATACGACCCAAAGAAACCACAGGATTTCACTGTACCTTGGTACATGTGATAATAAAGAACCTTTGAACCATTGAGGTTGTGCAGTGGGCTTGTCTGTTTTGCATTATGTTGGACCGGTTGATGATGTTTGGGACTATTTTCTGTTGAAAGTTCGCTGGATGTTGGTGGACTTGCATTAACTTGAGTGAACCAATGCGTTTCCATGGCAACTCGGCTGCCTCACATGGCACTGGCGAATTTAAACAGACTGCATGCAGGAATCTTGGAAATGTTTTGAGAATAATCCATTGTGTAATTTTCCCACTCGGTCTTTCCTCGGCCCTGTTTATCTCGCTAGTAAAGAACATTGAAGAGGTCGACAGGAGGAACTGCAGATGCTGGTTTTAAAAAAAAAAGACACAAAAGTGCTGGAGTAATTCAACAGATCAGGCAGCATCTCTGGGGAACACGGATGGGTGACGTTTCGGGTCGGGACCCTAACACCGCCGATCCATGTTCTCCAGAGATGCTGCCTGACCCGCTGAGTTACTCCAGCAATTTTGTGTCCCGTTTTTGTAAACCAGCATCTGCAGTTCCTTGTTTTCACATTTTAACAAATAAACTCGACTTGCTCTGTGAATATAAGTTCTCTTTTTATTCACATGCTTGTGAGGTGCAGATGTTGTGATGGTAGTCTATCCCTGAGAGCAGTTAAGTTTGGCATCATGTCTGGCATGGATATTGAGGGCCGAAGGGCCTGTTCCTGTGCTGTACAGTTCTATGTTCCATGAATGGCGATGTTTGACTGCGTTACGGATGGGTCTGGAGTCATGTGGAGGCCAGACCAGTCGGGAATAACAAGTCTTCACTCCCTGACAGCTGAACCAGATGAGTCTTCAACAACAATCCAACAGTTTGCTGTTCTCGTTCCTGAAGCAAACTTCCAGATGTATTTAATTATAGGGGACGCCTGTGTTATGGAAGTTCAGATTCGCCCTCTCGAATTACTACAGGTCCACCACTGATTTTCCAGCAGCTGGTGGTCTGGCACCTCCTTTAATCTGGATAAAATTATGAGAGCGCTCTTGAAATCTCGCCTGGAATTCCCCCCGAAAATGTGGCTCCTCGGCCGGGTGAGGTGTCCTGATTTCAACCTCATCGGGACTTCAGCGGCTGACCGACGGGTCAAGTTTGCCCCCTGCGGCCTGGGCCACGGAACTCCGGCCCGGCCGGAGCTGGCAGACCCGTCCCCATAGCCGACTTCCACAGCCAACTTTGCAGGCCAGTATCTCAGGGGAGGGAGTGGGACAAAGAAAGAATGTAGTTGGAGACAGTAAGACTAGCGGGAGAACTGGGAAGGGCGAAGGGATGGAGAGAGAAAGCAAGGGCTATCTGAAGTTAGAGAAGTCAATGTTCATACTGCTGGGGTGTAAACTACCCAAGCGAAATAAGAGGTGCTGTTCCTTCAATTTGCGCTGGGCCTCACTCTGACAATCTGAGATAAGGTCGCATTTGTAGTCTGAAGAATGGTCCCAATCCGAAATGTCAACTATCCTTCTGATGCCTTGCAGTGCCAGAGATCAGGGTTCGATCCTGACTACGGATGCTGTCTAAACGGAGTTTGCATGTTCTCCGCGTGACCTCCGGGTGCTCCGGTTTCCTTCCACACTCCAAAGACGTACAGGTTTGTAGGTTGACACAAAAAGGCTGGAGTAACTCAGCGGGTCAGGCAGCATCTCTGGAGAGAAGAAATGGGTGGCGTTTCGGGTCGAGACCCTCCCTCGGACCCATTCCTTCTCTCCAGAGATGCTGCCTGTTTGTGTCTATCTTTGATTTAAATCGGCATCTGCAGTTCTTTCTTACACATTGTTCGTAGGTTAATTGTGAAATTGTTCCTGGTGTGTAGGATGGTGCTAGCGTGCAGCGTGACCCACCCCAGGTCGGCGTGGACTCGGTGGGCCGGTGGGCTGTTTCCATGCTGCATCTCTGGAGTCTGTAGTCTAACTCGGCGTTGCCTTTGGCCGCGCATGATGGAAACGGGATTTCATTACAATAATTGGATGCCCACATCCGTCCGATGTAGCTGCCGTAACCTTGAGTATCAGTGTTGCCTCTGTGTCCTGTCTGTTTGTATTGATGCCTCTTATCCATCGAGAGATTTCGCCAAGCTGCTCCCTCCCGCTTTTTAATCCTCTTGGACCGAGTCCAACTCCGCTGCAAAACTGCTGGCTCACGCGATAGATGATACTACTCCACAAACCAATTATCTAAAAAGGCTGATTTAGCTCCCACTCTTCTTGTTTTCTTTCACACTGAACCGTCGGGCAGGGGGGACTAAACTGTGGTCTTGCCCCTTCTGGAGGGCTGATGCAGAGTGGGGTTTGCCCCTGTGTTAATTCCCAAATGTGGGCAGCGCAGTGGTAGAGCAGCTGACTCGCAGCGCCAGAGACCTGGTGCTGTCTGTATGGAGATTGTACCTTCTCCCTGTGACCTTCTCCCTGTTTACTCCAGGTGCTCCGGTTTCCTCCCACACTCCAAAGACATGGAGGATTGTAGGTTAATTGGCTCTTGTAAAGTGGGAATTGCCCCTTGTGTGTAGGATTGTGCTACTGTGCTGGTCGGCAAGGACGCAGTGGGCCAAAGAGCCTGTTTCCACCTTAAAATCAAATTCACTCCAGCTTAACGACATTCTTCCTACAGCAGGGCGACCAAAACTGAAAACAATAAACACTTCAGATCGAGGTCTTTGCCAGGACCCTCCATCAGTGTTCAGGCACGTATGTCTTAGTTTAGAGATACAGCATGGAAAAAGGCCCTTCGGCCCACCGAGTCCACGCAGACCATTGATCATCCGTTCACAGTAGTTCTGTGTTACCCCACTTTCGCATCCACTCCCTACACACTAGGGGCAATTTACAGAGGGCAATTAACCACCAAACCTGCATGTCTATTGGGACGTGGGGGGAAACTGGAGCACCCGGTTACAGGGAGAACGTGCAAACTCCACACACACGAACATCACCTGAGGTCGGGATTGAACCCAGGTCTCTGGTACTGGGAGGCAGCAACTCTACCAGCTGCACCACTGATTGTTGATTATTATTTTATTTTATTTTATTTATTATTATATACTTGTGTGTGATTGTGTTAATGAGCCTGTAAAACTGCAGCAAGTCAGAATTTCATTAAAAGACACAAAGTGCTGGAGTAACTCAGCGGGTCAAAGACAGCAGCGGAGGTCAGGATTGAACCCGTGTCCTCTGCACTGCGCCATTGCTCCGCAGTTAGGTTGTGGGCATTGGCATGTAGATGGGCTAGAAGTGATAGGGCAGGTTTAGAGGGCCATGGGCCAAATGCAGGCAGGTGGGGCTAGAGTAGATGGGACATGTTGGTCAGTCGAGGCGAGTTGGGCCGAAGGGCCTGTTTCCACACTATTTGTGTAGGAAGGAACTGCAAATGCCGGTTTAAACCAAAGATAGACATAAAAGAGGGACAGAATAGACACAGAGGGCATTGGAGGCCAAATCACTGGATGAATTTAAGTGAGAGTTAGATAGAGCTCTGGGGGCCAGTGGAATCAAGGGATATGGGGAGAGGTTGGGCACAGGTTACTGATTGTGGACGATCAGCCATGATCACAATGAATGGCGGTGCTGGCTCAAAGGGCCGAATGGCCTCCTCCTGCACCTATTTTCTATGTTTCTAAAAAGCTGGAGTAACTCAGTGTGGCAGGCAGTATCTGCGGAGAGAAGGAATGGGGGACCCGCTGAGTTACTCCAGCTTTTTGTGTCTATCCACACTGAATGATTCTAAGAGGGGAAGAGAGCCTGAATGGCTTTGCCCTTCCCTCTGGAGGGGGCAGTGTGGAGAGGGATCGAGGAGGTGGCAGTCGGGACGCACGGATGCAGTGCAGATGTGAGATGAACATCTGCCTTGCAGACAGCCAGCTGAGCTTGGCAGAGTGGGTTCTCTAAGACAGTCTCCTCCAGGGGGACGAGAAACCTAGAGAGCGGCAACATGCAAATTAGGATGCAAATTGCCCTATTTACATACGTAATTAGAAGACAAATCGCATGCATTAAGTAAAAGGTGTCATCTCTCATTATTGTTTGATTCACATTCGCTCAAAACTTGCAGGCAGAGGGACACGGTTCAGGGGAACTTAGAGCAGTGCGGCACACAACAGGCCCTTCGGCCCACAAAGTCCCTGCCCAGCACGATGCTACCTGCGGCACAGTGGTGCAGCGGTAGAGCCGCTGCCTCACAGCGCCAGAGACCCGGGTTAGATAGAGTTTGTACGTTCTCCCCGTGACCGCGTGGAGTTTCCCCGGGCACTTTGGTTTCCTCCAACACTCCAATTCCCTGCATGTCCATGTGCCTTGTTAAACGCCACTATCGTGTGTTCCTTTAGGGCAGAGAAGGTGAAGGAAGTGAAGAGTTTTGAGAGCGGTTTTGGGCCCCATATCTGAGGAGGGATAGAGTTATACAGCGTGGAAACGGGCCCTTCAGCCCAACTTGCCCATGCCGACACACATGTCCCATTTACACTGGTCCCACCTCCCTGCAATTGGCCCATTTCCCTCTTATGCTATTCATGTACCTGTCTATATGTTTCTTAAACATTGCGATGCTACCTGTTTACTGTATACAGATAGTCTGAAGATCTCCAATGGGATTGATGGTAGGTAGAGTGGCTGCCTCACAGCTCCAAGAGACTCGGGTTCGATCCTGACCTCGGGTGCTGTCTGTGTGGAATTTGGACGTTTTCCCTCTGTGGGCGTGGGTTTCCTCCGGGTGCTCCGGTTTCCTCCCAAATCCCAAAGATGCGTGGGTTTGTAGGTTAATTGGCCCTCTGTAACTTGTTCCTTGTGTGTAGGAGTGAAAAAGGTGGGATAGCATGGAACTAGTGTGAACAGATGATCGATGGTCGGCGTGGACTCTGTGTATTCCACGCTGTGTCACTCTAAAGGCAAGTGGCAGAGTCAGCTCCAAGCCGACAGGCTCCAGGGATAATTGTAAACAGGCAGTGTTGGTTTGTTCCTACATTCCAGGGCTAAACTGGACCGCAGTTTGCCCAGGGGCAGGGAACATCGTTCAATACATCTTGTGCTGGTCTCTGAGAGCAGTCTGCAGGCCGTGCCCACGGTTCCCCACCAGAGCAGTCAGGTCTCGGACAACGCTGGCGGGTTGTGGTCAATAGACCAGATACAGGCGTGGTAGCAGTGAGGGTCTGGCACTAACACACGTCTCCACAAGGCTTCCTGGCCCTTCACCTACTCCCTCAGCAGCGGATGTTTGCAGTCTGTAACGTCGGTCTTGAAGCAAACTATCTCACACTTCCTGCTCCTTTTTATTTGTTGCCTTTGAGGCAACTCAAAGAACAAGGATAGGCTTTGGTTTGTGTCTGTGTTTGTGTGTATCTCTGTATTTGAGTGTTTCTGTGTCTAATTGCGTGGACTCCATGGACTGTGTGTGTGTGCACTTTGTGTGTGTGTGTGTGTGTGTGTGTGTGTGTGTGTGTGTGTGTGTGTGTGTGTGTGTGTGTGTGTGCCTGCCTGTGTGTGTGTGCGCCTGTGTGTGTGTGCGTGCCTGTGTGTGTGTGCGTACCTGTGTGTGTGCGTGCCTGTGTGTGTGTGCGTGCCTGTGTGTGTGTGTGCACCTGTGTGTGTGTGCCTGCCTGTGTGCATGTGTGTGTGTGCCTGTGTGTGTGTGTGCACCTGTGTGTGTGTGCGTGCCTGTGTGCGTGTGTGTGTGTGCCTGTGTGTGTGTGCGTGCCTGTGTGTGTGTGCGTGCCTGTGTGTGTGTGTGTGCAGCTGTGTGTGTGCGCCTGTGTGTGTGCCTGCGTGTGTGTGTATGCCTGCCTGTGTGTGTGTGTGTGCCTGTGTCTCTGGTCGGCGTGGACTGTGTTTGTGTGTGCGTGTCTGTCTGTGTCTCTCTCTCTCTCTCTCTCTGTGTGCATGTGTCTGTCTGTCTATATGTGTGCTTGTGCCTCTGCGTGTGTCTCTATGCGTGTGTCAGCGTGTGCGTGATTGCTGACGTTTGTTTCACTGTGCGTTCAGAGCTGTGCTGTTCCGAGGCAGCCAGTGCCCGTGGGCACGCTGGTGGCAGTGCCCGTCACATGGCAATGTAAGGGCTGCCATCACCCTGGCGACACCTCCCATCAGTCCTGCGAGCCACATATTCCTCTCGTGATCCTGTGCACCTCTATAAGATCACCAGTCGCTCTGGGTCAAATACTCTGAGCCTCCGTCCCCTCTTTTCCCCTCATGACCTTATGTACCCAACGGCTATTTTCTGATCTGGGTTGAATCCTCTGAATGTTTCAGTCAGGTTTGTCATAGTCTTGGAGGCTCTGTAGAGAGAGAGGCTGCTCGTTAATTATTTAATGTGAAAATATTATCTGATTCTGTCGATATTGCGGGGACTTTGTTGGTTCCGCCAGTCTCTGGCATGGCCTGGGCTCTGGATTGCTACCCTGTGGCTAGGCTAGTGGTCACTCAATGACTCAATTATACCTTATTGTCACATGTACCGAGGTACAGTGGCATGGTGGCGTAGCGGTAGAGTTCCTGCCTCACAGCGCTTGCAGCGCCAGAGACCCGGGTTCGATCCGACAGCAGGTGCTGTCTGTACGGAGTTTGTACGTTCTCCCTGTGTACAGTACCCCGTTCCTGCTTTCACAGAAACATAGAAAATAGTTGCAGGAGTAGGCCATTCGGCCCTTCGAGCTGTGCACCGCCATTCAATATGTTCATGGCTGATCATCCGAAATCAGTACCCTGTTCTTGCTTTCTCCCCATATCCCTTGATTGCATTAGCCCTAAGAGCTACATCTAACCCTCTCTTGGAAACATCCAGTGAATTGGCCTCCACTGCCTTCTGTTGCAGAGAATTCCACAGGCAGGAAGGGTCAGAACCCTTCTTCAAACTCTGCAGTTCCTTCCGGCACATCTTGTGAGGGATGATTGGATCAGCCTGGCCTTGCTGCTATAAACCACTGACCACCCTTCCCTTGTGTGTGACGTTCCGATATTCCACTGTAAAGCCGCCGCGATATGTCAGAGCGTTCCTCTCGGGGGGGGGGGGGGGGGGGGAACAAGGGTTGAAAGGGGCCAGGTGTGGAGAGGGGCTGTGGCTCGCGGGACGACCGGAATGGAGGTGGCGGCTGCAATGGGCCTTTGAGGCCAGCTGCAGCTGGGACTGTAAAATGGCACATGGACGCAGTGAGCTGTTCTGTGCATACTGCACTGACCGGGGCGAATGTGCTTATATACAGGGATAGTCTAGCTGAGCTGTACACATCAAATATATTTCACTGTACCTGGTACACGTGACAATAAAGAAACAATAGGTGGCGCGGTGGTAGAGTTGCTGCCTTACAGCGCTTGCAACGACAGAGACCTGGGTCCAATCCCGACTATGGGCGCTGTCTGTACGGAGTTTGTACGCTCTCCCTGTGACCGGATCTCCAGATTCCTCCCACACTCCAAGGACATGCATGTTTGTAGGTTGATTGGCTTGGTATAAGTGTAAATTGTCCCTAGTGTGTGTAGGATAGTGTTAATGTGCAGGGATCGCTGGTCAGTGTGGACTCGGTGGGCCCGAAGGGCCTGTTTCTGCGCTGTATCTCTAAACTATACTAAAAACTGAACTATTGAGTTCATGGACTATTTGGCTTTGGATCGGAAGAGCATCTTCCCAGTCTCACAAGGTCTGATTGTCCACAGGGATTGCTGAACGAAACAATATTGATCGTCAGCTCTGAACTCAGGGGGTTAAGCGTCATCTCTGGATAACGTAGAAAGGCCATGCTTAGTTTAATTTTGTTTATTGCCACGTGTACCGAGGTACAGCGAAAAGCTGCGTGTGATCCAGCCAGAGATAAGAATATACATGATTACAATCAAACCATCCACAGCGTACAGATGCAGGTTAAAGGGAATAATGCCTAGTGCAAGATAAAGTCCGATTAAAGTTAGTTAACAAGATAGGTGGTAGCTCAGGACCGCTCTCTAGCTGTTGATGGGATGGTTCAGTTGCCTGATATCAGCTGGGAGGAATCTGTCTCTGAATCTGAAGGTGTGTGTTTTCACCCTTCTGTACCTCTTGCTCGATGGGAGAGGGGAGAAGAGGGAGTGACCGGGGGTGAGGAGGGAGTGACAGGGGTGAGGAGGGAGTGACGGGGTGAGGGAGTGACCGGGGGTGAGGAGGGAGTGACAGGGGTGAGGAGGGAGTGACGGGGGTGAGAGGGAGTGACTGGGGTGAGAGGGAGTGACTGGAGGTGAGGAGGGAGTGACCGGGGGTGAGGAGGGAGTGACGGGGGTGAGAGGGAGTGACTGGGGTGAGAGGGAGTGACTGGGGGTGAGGAGGGAGTGACGGGGTGAGGGAGTGACCGGGGGTGAGGAGGGAGTGACAGGGATGAGGAGGGAGTGACGGGGGTGAGAGGGAGTGACTGGGGGGTGAGAGGGAGTGACAGGGGTGAGGAAGCAGTGACGGGGTGAGAGGGAGTGACGGGGGTGAGAGGGAGTGACCGGGGGGGGGTGAGAGGGAGTGACGGGGGTGAGAGGGAGTGACCGGGGGGGGGTGAGAGGGAGTGACGGGGGTGAGAGGGAGTGACGGGGGTGAGGAGGGAGTGACTGGGGTGAGAGGGAGTCACTGGGGGGTGAGAGGGAGTGACGGGGGTGAGGAGGGAGTGACGGGGGTGAGAGGGAGTCACTGGGGGGTGAGAGGGAGTGACGGGGGTGAGGAGTGGGTGACGGGGGTGAGGAGGGAGTGACGGGGGGTGAGGAGTGGGTGGCGGGGGTGAGGAGGGAGTGACGGGGGGTGAGGAGGGAGTGACGGGGGTGAGGAGGGAGTGACGGGGGTGAGAGGGAGTCACTGGGGGGTGAGAGGGAGTGACCGGGGGGTGAGAGGGAGTGACCGGGGGGGTGAGGAGGGAGTGGGGAGAATGGGGAGTACCCCAGGGTGTATGGGGAGAAGGCAGGAACGGGGTACTGATTGAGAATGATCAGCCATGATCACATTGAATGGCGGTGCTGGCTCGAAGGGCCGAATGGCCTCCTCCTGCACCTATTGTCTATTGTCTATTGAGTGACTGGGGGGGCGAATGGATTAGTGTGGAACTGCAGATGCTGGTTTATACCACAGTTAGACACAGGGTGCTGGTGTAACTCAACACATCAGGGAGCATCTCCGGAGATAAAAAAAGCTAGGTGATGTTTTGGGTCGGGACCCTTCTTCAGACAGAACGTTGGGGGAAGGGGAAGGGGGTGGGGGGGGGGGGGGTTGGGAGTACTGGAGGCGAGAAAAGACCAGGACAAATCAGGGCTGGCATCAGAGGACCCCGGGCAGGGAGTTTCCCGGAGGGGAAGGGAATGGAATGCAGTTTAGCAAAGTGTACTGTCATGCACTTTGGAATAAAGGTGCAGTCTATTTTCTGGTCTTGCACTGTCAAGGACTAGTTTACTCAACAAATATCTGATAGTTTATTGTTTATTTACCTTTGTGGTTGCACTTAAAGTGCCTGTAAAGCTGCAGTAAGTGAGAATCTAATTTTTCCAGCTCATTTCCGATGCATATGATAATTAAATATCTGTGATCTTCATCTCCTGATCTTGATCGGGAAACCCTCTTCAGGGATCTGGTTGATGTTCATTCCCTGATATCACCCAAAAGGAATGTCCCTTGGCATCTTATCAAAGAGCCATACTGCATGGAAACAGGCCCTTCAGCCCAGCCCGTCCTTGCCAGCCAAAATGCCCCATCTAAGCCAGTCCCGTTTGCCCACATTCCTCCAATCCTTTACGATCCATGCACCTGTCCAAATGTCCTTTAAATGCTGTTACTATACCTGCCAAAACTACCTCCTCTGTCAGCTCGTTCCATATCCCCACCACCCTCTGTGTGATAAAGTTGCCCCTTAGGTTCCTATTAAATCTTTCACCTCTCACTTTAACCTTATGCCCGCTGGTTCTTGATTCCCCTGCTCTGGGTGAAAGACTGTGAATTCACCCTATCTATTCTCCTCATAACCTTCTACGCCTCTCTAAGATCTCCTGCACTCCAAGGAATAAAGTCCTAGCCTGCCCAACCTCTCCGCGTAAATCAGGCCCTCGTGTCCTGGCAACATCCTGGTAAATCCTCTCTGCGTCCGCTCCCCCTTATGCTTGCTCGAGGCACCTTGCCTTGCGGCGTTACCTACAGGAAGGACCGCGCAAGATTAGCGGCACGGCGGCACAACTGGGATAGCCGCTGCCTCGCAGCGCCAGTGACCCGCGTTTGATCCCGACCTCGGGTGTGGAATTTGCACATTCTCCCTTAGACCACGTGGGTTTCCTCCAGGAGCTGCAGTTTCCTCCCACGTCCCAAGGACGTGCGGGTTTGCAGGTTAATTGGTCCCCTGTAAACTGCCCCCAGTGTGTGGGGAGTGGATGAGAAAGTGGGATAACATAGATCTAGTTAGCATGGGTGAATGCTAGTCGGCATGGACTCAGTGGGCCAAAAGGCCTGTTTCTCTGCTGTATCTTTAGACTTTAGAGATAGAGGGTGGAAACAGGATCGAACCCGTGTCTCTGCCGCTGTAATTCTTTGGCACCGGTACAATGATGGATCTTTTGAAGCATGCAGGGACCACGGACTTTGCCAAGGAGAGCCTTTCCTGAATGGCGTGTAGCAGTGGTCCAAAGTTCTTTCCCCCCTGGTGACACACGTGATGTGTTGGCAGAAGTTAGGCATGACCTTTTTAAGATTTGCCCTATTAAAATCTCCAGCCACCACTACAGCGCATCAGGGTTCTTGTTTTAGTGTTGACACAACACATCGTGTGGGGCCGATAGTGCCACGTTGGTGTCCGCATGCGGTGGAATATAGACGGCTGTGATGATCACCGAGCTGAACTCCCGGGGAAGGTAGAATGGTCGGCATGAGATAGTCAGATGCTTCAGGTCCGGCGAGCAGGAACGAGAAAGCGTCTTAATATTTCCAGGATTGCACCAGTTATTGTTGGTCATGAAGCAAACTCCTCCACTCTTGGATTTCCCGGATTCTTCCGTTCTGTCCGCACGCAAAACAGGGAAGGACTCGGATGGGCAGATCACCTGATCCGGCACCAGCGGGGTCAGCCGTGTCTCGGTCAGACAGAAGATGTTGCAGTCTTTCATGTCCCGCTGGAATCCGATCCTCGTCCTGAGGTCATCCAGCTTGTTCTCCAGGGACTGGATGTTTGCCAGAAGGATGCTGGGCAGAGGTGGACGGAAGGCTTGGGCTCTCAGCCTATACCCAATCTCCCCCCGCTTTCCTCGATGTTTTCTCCAACGTTTTCTCGGAGTTGCTCTCCCATTGTTGTTGTCGCGGCGTGCTCTTTTGATCTCTGTCGGCCACGCTGGATCGGTGAGTACAGTGTCTAATAAGTCTTCGGTTACGCCAAAGTTTAGTTTTACGAGAGCTTTCCGGTCGTACGTTATTAGTGCTAGTGTGTTAGTGCTTAAAATTAATTTAAAATGAATATACAAGTTAAAAACAACGCACAGTCTCCGCGGAGCGACCACAACGGAGACTGGACTCAGCCATGCCATCTCAGCGGGTCAGGATGAGCCCAACATGATGCCAAGACCAACTCTTGTCTGCCTGCACATAATCCATATCCCTCTATTCCCTGCATAGCCATGTGTCGATCCAAAAGCCTCAGAAACGCCACTATCGTACCTGCCTCCACCACCACTCCAGGCAGTGGGATCCAGGCACCCACCACCCTCTGTGGAAAGGAAACCTGCCCCGTACATCTTCTGTAAACTTTGCCCTTCTTACTCTAGGGAAGGTATTGAAGAAAATCTTCCAGCTTTCTCCCCCCTACTAGTCAGTCTGTGGAAGCGTGCAGGTCCAAAGACGTGCAGGTTTGTAGGTCAACTGGCTTTGGAAAATTGTCCCTAGTGCGTAGGATAGAACTAGTGTACAGGTCGGTGCAGACTCGGTAGGCTGAAGGGACTGCTTTCATGCTGTATCTCTAAGAAGCTTTTCACTGAACCCCAGTATACATGACGATAATAATTCGAAACTAAAATCTATAAGTCTGGAAGTCATGACGCAGCTTTCCAGGACTTTGTTGGGCCGTATTTGTGTGTAGTTCGGGTCGCTCCCATCAGAGGAAGGAGTTGAAGGTTTGTAGAGAGTGCCAAGGTGGTTTTCCAGAATGATGCATGGATTAGGGGTTAGTAGCTATAAGGAGAGTTTGGCCAGACTTGGATTGTTTTCGCTGGAACGCTGGAGATCGAGAGGGGAAACCTGATAAAAGTATGTAAAATTATGAAAGGCATAGATAGGGTCGACAGTCAGAACCTTCCCCCCAGGATGAAAATATGTGCGGCACGGTGGCGCAGCGGTAGAGTTGCTGCCTTACAGCGAATGCAGCGCCGGAGACTCGGGTTCGATCCTGACTACGTCTGTACGGAGTTTGTACGTTCTCCCCGTGACCTGCGTGGGTTTTCTTTCCGAGATCTTCGGTTTCCTCCCACACTCCAAAGACGTACAGGTATGTAGGTTAACTGACTGGGTAAATGTAAAAATTGTTCCTAGTGTGTGCAGGATAGTGTTAATGTGCGGGGATCGCTGGGCGGCGCGGACTCGGTGGGCCGAAGGGCCTGTTTCCGTGCTGTATCTCTAAATCTAAAACATATATATATATCAAATACTAGAGGGCATAGCTTTAAAATGAGAGGGGCAAAGTTTAAAGGAGATTTACCGGGCAAGTATTCTTACAGAAAATGGTGGGTGCCTGGAATGTGCTGCTGGGGGTGGTAGTGGAGGCAGATACGATAGTGGTCTTTTAGATAGGCACACGGATGTGCAGGAAATGGAGGGGTATGGATTATGTGCAGGCAGATAAGAGTTGGTCTTGGCGTCATGTTTGGCACAGGCATTGTGGGCCGTAAGGGTCTGTTCTTGTGCTGTACTGTTCCATGTTTTATATAATGGAGTCACACTCGGTAGTGTTTGCATTTATTTGAGTTTAGTTTAAGCATACAACATGGAAATAAGCCTTTTCACACAAAGGGTGGTGGGTGTACGGAACGAGCTTCCGGAGGAGGTTGTTGAGGCAGGTACTCTCATAACATTTAGACAGCTACATGGAAAGGCCAGGTTAAAGGGATATGGGCCAAACACAGGAAGGAGGGACAAGTGTAGATGGGGCATGTTGATCGGTGCGGGCAAGTTGGACCAAAGGGCCTGTTTCCGGGCTGTATAACTCTATGACTTTATCTGTGACTCGAAGCCCTTTGGGCCACCGAGTCTGTTCTATGGATGGGCAACCACTGGGTTGGCATATGTGTGGTGGACCAAATGGCCTGTTTCAATGTCGCGTGACTCTAGGACACATGTAGGTGCTCAGTAAACGTCGGGAGTGGTTTTAAGGAAGGGACTGTATTGTGGTTTAGCACAGAGTATTTGGTTGTCGTGCGCAGTGTGCAAAGGCAGCCAAGAGTGAAATAATTGCTTCACATTTATCGGCAAGGTGAGCGGTGATTTAATCTCGTTCTGTGACAAATGGCAGACGAGGGACAGAGTTAGAGTCAGTGACGGGGCTTTTAATATAATGAAATTTAATGAGATGATTGGCTAAGTCTGTAATTGTTTGTTAATCAGCTTTTTGTTTAACCTGATTGGCATTATTTTGGCGCCTTTCACAACCTTGTTCTGATTGATTGAAAGATACAGCATGGGAGCAGGCCCTTCGGCCCACTGAGTCCACACCGACCATCGATCACCCGTTCACACAAGTCCTTAAGTCAAGTGACGTTTTGGGTCGGGACCCTTCTTCAGAGAAGTGGGAGTGGGACTCGACGAGGCAAGGTTTTCGTCTTATAGACACAGCATGGAGACAGGTCGTTCGGCCCAAGTAGTCTACGTCGTCCACCGATTGCCTGTTCTTGATACACGTGACAATAATAAACCAATATCATTTATAGTACGTGGATGTAATGGGCCGAAGGGCATCCCTCTATGGCCCCAGTCACAAAGAATCATAGAAAGCTCATATCCCTCAACCTTTCTATCCATGTAGCTGTCCAAATGTCTTTTAAATGCTGTTATAGTACCCACTACCTGTTCCGGCAGTTCGTTCCATATACCCACAACCCTCTGCATGAAAAAGTATCCCCTCAGTTTTCTATTAAATCTTTACCCTCTAATCTTAAACCTGTTCTCTGGTTCTCAATCCCCCTGCACTGGGCAAGAGTCTCTGTGCGTTTACCTGATCGATCCCACTCATGATATTGTCCACCTCTGTGAGATCACCCTTCATCCTCCTGGGCTCCATGGAATAAAGTTCTAGCCTGTTTAACCTCCCCCTGTAGCTCAGGTCCTCGAGTCCTGGCAACATCCTTGTAAATATTTTCTTCGCTCTTTCCAGTTTAACGACATCCTTCCTACAGCATGGTGACCAAAACTTGGTGTGCATTAATCCTAACTATTCCCCTCATTCATTTATACACCTTCATATGATAATTTGGTACATTGATTAGCCAAACAATGGTCGAAACAAAGAACTGCAGATGCTGGTATACAAAAAAAGACACAAAGTGCTGGAATAACTCCATGGTAAACAAAAAATGCTGGAGTAACTCAGCGGGCCAGGCAGCATCTCTGGAGAGAAGGAAATCCCTTCTCTCCAGAGATGCTGCCTGGTCCGCTGAGTTACTCCAGTATTTTATGTCTACCTGTGATTTATACCAACATCTGCAGTTTTTTTCCCTACGGAATCACTCCATGGGTTAGTTGACGTTTCAGGACTTGAAGGTCACACGAAACATCACCAATCTACGTTCTCCAGAGAGGCTGCCTGTCCCCGCTGAGTTTGTGCCAAACAGTGGTAAATACAAGTTGCTGAGTAACTCAGCCAGTCAGGCAGGATCTCTGGAGATAAAAGATGGGTGACGTTTGGGGGTCTGGACTCAAGGGCCTGAGCTAGAGGGAGAGTTTGGGCAAGCGTGGACTATATTCTGTGGAGCGCAGGAAGATGGGAGGTGATCTTATAGAGGTGTATAAGATCATGAGAGGAATAGATTGGGTAGATGCCCCAGAGTAGGGGAGTCGAGAACCAGAGGAAGGTGAAGAGGGAAAGATTTCATAGGAATCTGAGGAGAAACTTTTTCACACAACGGGCAGTGGATGTGTGGAACGATCTGCCAGAGGTGGTAGTTTAGGCGTTTAATAAACAATAAGACAGGTACATGGATAGGATAGGTTTAGAGGGATATGGGTCATATGCAGGCAGGTGAGACTAGTGTAGATGGGACATGTTGGTCGGTGTGGACAAGTTGGGCTGAAGGGCCCGTTTCCACACTGTGTGACTCTATGACTCTTTGCTGTTGGACTACAGTAATGAAAGGTGAATCAAAGAGGCCGTGTTTACAGTAAATCCCCCTTGGAGAAAGAGTAAATATTGCGGGGAGCCACTGCTTTCTGTTCTGCCAAATGCCAGCATCTGAGTCTGGGAGTTTATATGTTTCTGTTGGGGGTATGGTTTGTTCTAAGATTCTAAATCTCAGCTTTACAAGATTTGAGCTCGGGCCACTGTGAATGAGGCCCCTGGAGAGAGATCTGACCAACCGTCTGGAAGATGGACTTCAGGAAATCTCTGGGGAGCTTACAAATGTGCATCCCTTAATGAGCAGACCAATCTCCTGGCAACACCTCGTAACGAGAGCAGGGCTGGAAGTCTATTTACCTGCCTCTGCTTGTATTTATGGACACAAGTCAGCCTGAAGGAAGACACTGTAGTCAGCATGTGGATCTCATTAGCTGCAAGAGGAAACCCATTAAACTAAAGCCCTAGGTATGGGGCGACACAGTTGTTTGAGCCGCTGCCATGCACCTCCAGAGACCCCTGGTTCGATCCTGTCCTTGGGTGCTGTCTGCGTGCATAGAGTTTGCACGTTCTCCCTGTGACCGCGTGGGTTTCCTCCGGGTGCTCTGGTTTCCTCCCACACTCCAAAAACGTGCGGGTTTGTAGGTTAATTGCCTTCTGTAAAATTGTAAAGTGTCCCTAGTGTGTAGGATAGTGCTAGTGTACGGGGGGCTGTTTCCATGCTGTATCTCTCTGCTAAATGGGGACACTAATTACTGGAAGTCAGTTATGCAATATAATTGAGACCTGTTTCCATGCTGTACCTTAAAGTACATAGAGAGACATGCACACACAGACAGTCAAATGTTGTTATGCCTCGGGGAGAGGGGAGTGCTAGAATCTGGGGCAAATGAACGGAGAATGCTTTAGAACGGAGATGAGGAAAAACTTTTTCAGTCAGAGTTGTAAATCTGTGGAATTCTCTGCCTCAGAAGGCAGTGGGGGCCAATTCTCGGATGCTTTCAAGAGAGAGCTAAATAGAGCTCTTAAAGATAGCAGAGTCAGGGGGTATGGGGAGAAGGCAGGAACGGGGTACTGATTGTGAATGATCAGCCATGATCAGTGAATGGCGGTGCCGGCTCGAAGGGCTATTGTCTATTGAATTAAAGGAAGCTTTGGCTTTGGAGCGGGTGCAGAAGAAACATGTCGTTTTTAGTGTTTTAGTTTTTTAGCGATACAGCGTGGAAACGGGTTCTTCGGCCGAGTCCATGCCGACCAACGACCACTGCAGATCAGGGTTGGTCTGGGGATTACTTTCAGTACAATGTGGGCTGAAAGGCCTGTTCCTGTGCTGTAATCTTCTTTGTTCAATATATTCAAAGAGGTTTACCCGAATGCTGCCTGGATTAGAGGGTATTAGCTACAGGGAGAGCAGGACAGACTTGGATTGTTTTCTCTGGAGCGCCGGAGGTTGAGGGGAGACCTGATAGAAGTATATAAAATTATCAGAGGCATAGATAGGGTAGAAGGTCAGAACCTTTTTCTCAGGGTGGAAACATCATATACTAGAGGGCATTGCTTTAAGGTGAGAGGGGCAAAGTTTAAAGGGCATGTTGTGAGGCAAGTTGTTTTTTACACGGAGGGTGGTGGGGGCCTGGAACGCTCGGCCAGTGGTGATGGTGGAAGCAGAAACGATAGTGGCGTTTAAATGGCTTTTGGATAAGTACAAGAAGGGTCTCGACCCGAAACGTCACCCATTCCTTCTCTCCCGAGATGCTGCCTGACCTGCTGAGTTACTCCAGCATTTTGTGAATAAAAAGAATGTGGAGGGATATGGATCATGTGCATGCTGAGGAGATTAGCTTATCTTGGCATCATGCTCAGGAGAGACATTGTGGGCCAAATGGCCTGTTCCTGCGCTTCTGTTCTACGTTCTAAGTAGACTCTGTTTAAGCCCTTGTTTAAATTCCTAAATGATGTTTTACTTACATTCCTCAAATTAATAGACTTTTTTTTTTTCATTAATCTTGATGGATCCAATTTCTAAGTTCGGCCAATTACACAAGAGTTGATGGTTGGGTAAATTGATTTGGAATATTCATGAACATTAAATATGGATTATTCAGAATAAGACAGGCCCTTTGTCCTTGTGTGTGCATGAGGGAGAGAGAGAAAGAGAGAGCCTGTGAAGCTCCCGGAGTAAATAATCCCGAGCCTGTTCCGGAAATAATGACATTCTTTGGGGAATAAAGTGCAACCAAGCTGAAAGTGGTTTTGAAAGTATCATCACGTAACTTTTGACACATTAAGCTCTTCTAATCCTCTGTGCAGAGCTTACATCAGTAATACAGCTGGAAACATAGGATAGCCTATTAACCATGGGCGGTCTGCCTGTACCTTCACCAGCCCGTTGCTCAGTTGGGCCAAGGCCATTCAGCCCATCGAGCCTTGCTGGATAGCCCCACCTCCATATTTCTGCCATTGATTACCCTATGGGTCGAGTGGTGCAATTCTGCTCCTGCGTCTTCTAGTCATATGTGGAACTGTGGGGTGCCACTGATTGGGTTGGGAGGGAGAGATAGATCAGCCATGATTCAATCGTGGAGGAGGCTTGATGAGCTAAATGGCCCAAATTCTGCTCCTATTACTTATGACCTTATGCTTGGTTTGAATCTTTATCAGTTCACTTTATTGTCACGTGTGCCGAGGACAGTGAAAACCTTTCAGCCTGTCTCCGCTTACCAGTCAGCGGAAAGACTGTACATGATCACACTTCAGCCGTCCGCAGTGTACAGATAATTGTAAAGAGAATAATGTTTAGTGCGAGATAAAGTCCAGGAAATTTTTGGCTTATTTTAGTTTAGTTCAGATTTTCCGCTTGGAAACAGGCCCTTCAACCCATCAAATCCACGCTGCCTATTCACACCAGTTTTATGTTATCCCACTTTCTTACCCCCCCCCCCCCCCCCAACACTAGGCACAATTAACCTATGAACCCGTACGCACGCCTTTGGGACGTGGTAGGAAACGGGAGCACCTGAAGGAAAGCCACGTGGTCACGGAGAACGTACATATTCCGGGTCGAAGGTCAGGATTGAAAACGAGTTGTGGGATCAGTCGGGCATCTTGCATCAGTGTGCCTCGTGGCAGTTTTGCATTTTATCCAAATACCCCTCCATGGATGTGGCAACATTTGCATCTAATGTGCTTGGTTTTGGTGGATGATGTTGCAGAGAACTGAAGTCTTATCCCCTAAGAGCACAAAGTGCTGGAATAACTCAGCGGGTCCGGCAGCACCTCAGGAGAACATGGATAGGTGACCTTTTGGGTTGGGTCCCTTCTTCAGGCTGATTGTGGTATGGGGGGAGAAATATGGAAGAGGGGAATGACATGACAAAGCATGGTGAGTGGTCGGTGGATACAAGTAAGGGGAAGGGTTTTGACAGGCAGAGAGGCACAAAGGCCAGCAATTAAAAAATGAATATGTGAGATGAGAATAGAAGAGGTGCAAATTGTGAAGCTGGAGGAAGGAATGTAAGGGGACGGGAAGAAATTGGCGTGCTTCCAGGTGGGGCACAGGGAGGGGGGGGGGAGGGAAGGACACAAAGTGCTGGAGTAACTCAACGGGTCAGGCAGCATCACTGGAGAACATGGATAGGTGACATTTTGGATTTGGTCTGGCGCAGCAGTAGAGTTGCTGCCTCGCAGTGCCAGAGACCCGGGTTCGATCCTGACTATGGGTGCTGTCAAGGTAGAGTTTGTACCTTCTCCCTGTGACCATATGGGTATCCATCCACATTCCAAAGATATGCGGGTTTATAATATAATTGGCTTCTGTAAATTGTCCTTAATGTGTAGGATAGAACTAGCATATGTGGATTCAATGGGCCGAAGGGCCTGTTTTAACGTTGTATCTTTAAATTAAACTAAATCCCCTCAAAGAGTCATACAGCGAGGAACAGGCCCTTCGGCCTAACTTGACTATACCATGAACATGTCCCATCTACACTCGTCCCACTTCCCTGCCCTTGGCCCATATCGCTCTCAATCTGTCCTATCCATGTACCTGTCTAAATATTTCTTAAACGTTGTGAAGAAATGTAGCTGCCTCAACTACCTTCTCCGGCAGCTCGTTCCACGCATCTACCACCCTTTGTGTAAAAAAAAAAGTTGCCCCTCAGGTTCATCTTAAATCCTTCCCCTCTCACCTTAAACCTTTGCCCTCTGGCTCTTGATTCCAAATTCTGGCAATCTTCCCCTAACCCTTACTGACTTTGAAACTCTCCCACTAAACACGCAAACTGCAGGAACAGCACCTCCTATTCCGTTTGAGTAACTTATAATAATAATAATAATGCATTACATTTATATAGCGCTTTTCAAACACTCAAAGACGCTTTACAGGGATTTCTAGAATTTCTAGATTTTACAGGGATTTCTAGAAATTATAACCTGTGAACGTTGAATTCTCCGATTTTAGGTAACTAACCGTCAAACAACCTATTTTTCCCTCCTGTGGAAACAAAGACCTGCAGATGCTGGTTTACACAGAAGGACACAGTGCTGGAATAGCCCAGTGGGTTCGCCAGCATCTTTGGAGAACGTGGATAGGTGACGTTTCAGGTCGGGACAATTTACTTTAGAGACGCAGCATGGAAACAAGCCCTTTGGCTGAGCGAGTCCACATCGACCATCGATCACCCACCCACACACACACGCACCAGTTCTAACCTACATGAGAGCCATTTTTACAGAAGCCAGTTACTGGGATGTTTCCACTAGTGGGAGAGTGTAGGCCCAGAGCCCATGACAGAATACAAAGATGGAGCTTTAGAAAGGAGACGAGGAGGAATTTCTTTGGGCAGAGGGTGGTGAAGGTGTGGGATTCATTGCCACGGACGGTGTTGGAAGCCACGCCTACTTCAACGTTGCATGACTGTCTGTGGAAGACTTTGAGAGCGAGTTACTAAACAGGATTCTGCAATACTGGGCATCAGTGTTGAAGCTTTGATTCTACACCCACTGCATGAAGCTCTTGTCAAAGTGCCAATTTATGAACAATTCCAAAGCCGCCTTGGGTGGAGAGAGTGACCGTCAACATGCTTGCACACATTCCTGGCTGACTGTAGACCAGACCGGTGGAGCTGGTATGTACCTCAAACGCACCCGGACTGTGGCAGAGCGGGTTAACCCTCTCAGCTCCCCAGCCCGACGGGGGTGAGGTCAGGATTATTATTTGTCACGTGTACCGACCGAGACAAGTTGAAATGTTTTGTTTTGCATGCTATCCAAACAGATCAGATAACACGATTTATTCACAAAATGCTGGAGTAACTCAGCAGGTCAGGCAGCATCTCGGGAGAGAAGGAATGGGTGACCCATTCCTTCTCTCCCGAGATGCTGCCTGACCTGCTGAGTTACTCCAGCATTTTGTGAATAAATCGATTTGTACCAGCATCTGCAGTTATTTTCTTATACTACTTAGATCAGATAACACCATGCACACGTACAACCAGTTCAAACTCAATACAATAGGCAGAGCAAAGGGGAAGATACAGAGTGCAGAATATAGTTCCCAGCATTGTAGCACATCACTTCCACAGACAAAGTCAAATGTCCGCAATGGAGTAAAGGTGAATTGGACAGTACCCTAGCTTATGGAAGGACTGTTCAGGAGCCTGATAACAGAGGAGATTTTGTTTTGCCTTGCTCGAGCACTAACCTGGATAATGTTTAGGTTTATCATCGTCATGTTTACTGAGGTAGAGTCATAAGCTTTGCTTTGCATGCTATCCAAATAGATCAGATATAACATACATAGCTACAAATCAGTTTCAACTTGAGGACAATATCATATCATCATCATATCATATATATACAGCCGGAAACAGGCCTTTTAGGCCCACCAAGTCCGTGCCGCCCAGCGATCCCCGTACATTAACACTATCCTACACCCACTAGGGACAATTTTTACATTTACCCAGCCAATTAACCTACATACCTGTACGTCTTTGGAGTGTGGGAGGAAACCGAAGATCTCGGAGAAAACCCACGCAGGTCACGGGGAGAACGTACAAACTCCTTACAGTGCAGCACCCGTAGTCAGGATCGAACCTGAGTCTCCGGCGCTGCATTCGCTGTAAAGCAGCAACACTACCGCTGCGCTACCGTGCCGCCGTGAGCAATGGGGAGATACAGAACATGGGGCAGCACAATGGTGCAGCGAGAAGACATGCTGCTTCACAGCGCAAGAGACCCAGGTTCGATCCTGACCTCGGGTGCTGTCTGTGTGGAGTTTGCATGTAGACACAAAATGCTGGAGTAACTCAGCGGGACAGGCAGCATCTCTGGAGAGAAGGAATGGGTGAAGGTTTGGGTCGAGACCCCTTCTTCAGACTCCGTCATTTTGTATCTACGGTTTAAACCAGCTGCTACAGTTCCTTCTTACACATGGAGTGTGCATGTACGACCTGTAACTGCATCTCCTCTGTGTGCTCCGCCCGCTTTCCTCCCACGTTCCAAATACCATCAGGTGTGCAGGTTAATTGGCTTCTGTAAATGGTGCCCAGTGTGTTGGGAGTGGATGAGTATGTGGGATCCAGGACAAGTGTGAACAGGTGATTGGTTGGTGGTCAGCGTGGACATCTGGGCAAAAGGCCTGTTCCCATCCAGTGTCTCTCAACTCTAAACTGAGCGAGACTAAGAATATAGTTGTCAGCATTGTAGTGCACAAGTGTATTGCCCACAGTGGGGGTAGAGGTGAATCGGACAGTACCCCAGCTAATGGAACCGTTCAGAAGCCTGATAACAGAGGGGAAGAAGCCGTTCCTGAGTCTGGTGGTGCGTGCCTTCAAGCTTCTGTGCCTTCTGCCAGACGGGGGTGTCTCTGTCAGCTACGACCACCATTATGTTTAGTGCCTGAGTATCTGTGTGGTTTTGAGGCTCATTGGCAGCCGTGGTGAAAGAGGAGCAAGCTGATGAACTATTTGAGATGATGGTGTACTTTCCTGGACTGCACTTTGCTCCATTCTCACGGTCTGGGCTGTGATCAGTGCGGGTAGCGGAAGGAAGCATTTATCATTGTTAGCGGGCTTGTAAATTGGGAGCAGAGAGTTATCTCGTTTTCTCAGTACTCTTCACTCATAAGGCCAGAACACACTGGAGCCGAATTAGATCATTTGGCTCATCGAGTCTACACCGCCATTCAATCATGGCTGATCTATCTTTCCCTCTCAACCCCATTCTCCTGCCTTCTCCCCTTAACCCTTGAGCATCTCAGCATTAACCACAACAGCATCTCAAGAATCTGACAATCAAGCCAGAAGGTTTGGCTGATAACCCTCTAAATCGTGTGTGGGAAGGAACTGCAGATGCTGGTTTAAACCAAAGATAGACACAGAAAGCTGGAGTAACAGTGGGACAGGCAGCACCTCTGGGGAGAAGGAATGGGTGATGTTTGAATGGTCTCGACCTGAAACGTCACCCATTCCTTCCCTCCAGAGATGCTGCCTGTCCCGCTGAGGTTACTCCAGCTTTTTGTGTCTGTCTTCCCTCTAAACCTTTCCTATCCATGTACCTACCCAAGTGTCTTTTAAATGCTGTTTTTAATACCTGCCTCAGCTACCTCCTCTGGCAGCTCATTCCATATATCCACCACCCAATGTGTGAATAGGTTGCCCCTCGTGTTCCTATTAAATCTTTCCCGTTACCTTAAACCTATGCCCCCTAGTTTTTGATTCCTCCTAGTTGGGAAAATGAATGTGTACATTCACCCTATCTATTCCCCTCATTAATTTATACTCCATGTAGGATCACTTTAAACCTGCCTAACCTCTCCCTATCACGAATGCCCTGGCAACATCTTCATACGTTGAAGATAGACACAAAAACCTGGAGTAACTCCACGGGTCAGACAGCATCTCTGGCAAAAAGGAATAGGTGACGTTTCGGGTCGAGACCCTTCAGGTCTGAAGAAGGGTCACGACCCGAAACGTCACCTTTTCCTTTTCTCCAGAGATGCTGTCTGACCCGCTGAGTTACTCCAGCTATTTGTGTCCATCCTCGGTTTGAACCAGCGCCTGCATTTCCTTCCGACAGCTTCGTAAGTCGTCCTAATTTAGTTTCGAGACACAGCATGGAAACGGGCTCCTTCGGCCCATCACCAATCACCCATTCACACCAGTTCTATGTTATCCCATTTTTTCCATCCACTTCCTGCACACTAGGGGACAATTTACAGAGGTCAATTACCCTACAAACCTGCACGTCTTTGGGATGTGGGAGGAAGCCGGAGCACCCGGAGAAAACCCACGCAGTCACAGGGAGAACGTGCAAACTCCACACACAGACAGCACCCGAGGTTGGGATTGAACCCGGGAGTTGTGCTCCTGTGCTACCCTCTCTGTTCACTTCTGTTCACTCGTTCCATCTTAATGACATCCTTCCTTTAGCGGGGTGACCAAAAGTGAACACAATACTCACGCAAGTTCAGCCTCACCCACGTCTCCTACAACTGTAACCTAACGTCCCAACTCCTGTGCTCATCAATGCCCTGACTGGTGAAGGCCAGCGTGCCAAACACGTGTAATTAGTCCATCTCCCCTCAGCCCCCCCCCCCCCCCACCTCGGAATTTCTCCTTTTTACCGAGCCAGGCCGAGCTTTGATCAAATCTGTTTCCGCAGGTCTGTCAGTGGATGCATTCCAGATCGGGGCAGAATTTGCCACATTAGAAACAAAAACATTCTCCTCTTCTCCCCGCTGGCTCCTCGTCTGCCAATTATCTCAAAAATGCATCCGCTGCTTACCGACCCATGTCCCTCCAGATGGGCTTATTAATTTCCTGTGAGCTCCGCTCCCATCTCTGTCCGTTTGTGTTTCACTCTGACATGAAGGAGGTGGAACAGTGGAGTGCAGGCGCACTGACTGGTTGCATCACGGCCTGGTTTAGCAACTCCCAAAGCCCAGGAGCGAAGGAGACCACAGAGAGTGGCGGACACTGCCCGGTCCATCACGGCCACTGACCTCCCCACCATCGAAGGGATCTCCAGGAGACGCTGCCTCAAAAAAAAGGCAGCCAGCATCATGGCAGATCCACACCACCCTGGCCACGCTCTCCTTTCACTCCTGCCATCGAGAAGGAGGTACAGGAGCCTGAACACTATAACTGTGACCACCAAATTCAAGAGCAGTTTCTTCCCCCAACAACCATCAGGCTCTTGAACACTACACAACACTAAATAACTATGGACAAGGGAGGTAGTTGAGGCAGGAACTATAACAGCATTTAAAAGACATTTCACCAGGTAATTGGACAGGAGAGGTTGAGGGGGAGATGGGCCAAGCGCGGGAGGTGGGACTAGTGTAGATGGGACATGTTGGTCGGCATGGACTAGTTGGGCCGAAGGGCTTGTTTCTGTCCCGTATGGCTCTATGACTCCATACCCAGCCAACCTAATAAGCCCAGTGAGATTTCGGCAGTAGAGTTGCTGCCATACAGCGCCAGGGACCCAGGTTCGATCCTGACTACGGGTGCTGTCTGTATGGCGTTTGTACGTTCTCCATGTGACCGCATGGGTTTTCTCCTGGTGCTCTAGTTTCCTCCCACACTCCAAAGGCGTGCAGGTTTGTAGGTTAGTTGGTTCTATTAAAAAAAATCGGAAATTGTCCCTTGTGTGTTGGACAGTGCTAGTGTACAAGATGGTCGCTGGTCGGCACGGACTCGGTGGGCCCTGTTTCCGCGCTATATCTCAAACCTAAGGAGATCTGATCGGACGAGAGGGGTGAATGTCATGGTGCTGACTCTCGAACCTCCAGTTCAGATTGCGTACGGATGGATGTGCTGAGTTCTGGAAGGGTTCCATCGTTGTGCCTCCCCGTCCCTGCGATGACAGAGGCAGCGGCTGTAAAAATCTCTCTTGCCGCCTCGATTGCAGGAACAAGAGCAGACAGCTCACAAAATTACTTCCAGTTGCAATGCTCCATTAACTAACAACTGCGGTCAGTCCACTCTTGGCACAAGACCCTGACTAATTCTAATCCCCATGGTTTCACCGCGGTGATTTAAGATGTACGGGGGTGGGGGGGAGGGTGGGGGGGGGTGGGAAAACTAGCGGAAATGGTGCCCCTCGCTGGCGGAAGTATCAGTGCCTCTATTTGTTAATGGCTTTCATTACCGTAATGACCCTCTTGATTTCGCCTTTTAGCCTCCAATTTTTTTTAAAATCGCTCATTAAGGCCACAAGGCTGCTAGGAATTCCTCTACTGATCTCCAGTCTCTACAGTTCATGGAAGTGTCTTCCTGAACCAAACATTGCTCTGGTCTCTCTGTCCCCCTCTCTCTGTCCCTCTCTCTCTGTCCCCCTCTCTCTCTCTGTCCCCCTCTCTCTCTCTGTCCTCTCTCTCTCTGTCCCCCTCTCTCTGTCCCTCTCTCTCTGTCCCCCTCTCTCTCTCTGTCCCCCTCTCTCTCTCTGTCCTCTCTCTCTCTCTGTCTCCCTCTCTCTCTGCCCCCCCTCTCTCTGCCCCCCCCTCTTTCTGGCCCCCCCTCTCTCTGCCCCTCTCTCTCTGTCCCCCCTCTCTCTGTCCCCCCCTCTCTCTGCCCCCCCCCTCTTTCTGTCCTCCCCCTCTCTCTGTCCCCCCCTCTCTGTCCCCCCCTCTCTCTGTCCCCCCTCTCTCTGCCCCCCCCTCTCTCTGTCCCCCCCTCTCTCTGTCCCCCCCTCTCTGTCCCCCCCTCTCTCTGTCCCCCCCTCTCTCAGTCCCCCCCTCTCTCTGTCCCCCCCTCTCTCTGTCCCCCCCCTCTCTCTGTACCCCCTCTCTCTGTACCCCCCTCTCTCTGTACCCCCCTCTCTGTCCCCCCCTCTCTCTGTCCCCCCTCTCTCTGTCCCCCCCTCTCTCTGTACCCCCCTCTCTCTGTACCCCTCTCTCTGTACCCCCCTCTCTGTCCCCCCCTCTCTCTGTCCCCCCCTCCCTCTGTCCCCCCCTCTCTCTGTCCCCCCCCTCCCTCTGTCCCCCCCTCTCTCTGTACCCCCCTCTCTCTGTACCCCCCTCTCTGTACCCCCCTCTCTCTGTCCCCCCCTCTCTCTGTCCCCCCCTCTCTCTGTCCCCCCCTCTCTCTGTCCCCCCCTCTCTCTGTCCCCCCCTCTCTCTGTACCCCCCTCTCTCTGTACCCCCCCTCTCTGTCCCCCCTCTCTCAGTCCCCCCTCTCTCTGTCCCCCCCTCTCTCTGTCCCCCCCTCTCTCTGTCCCCCCCTCTCTCTGTCCCCCCCTCTCTCTGTACCCCCCTCTCTCTGTACCCCCCCTCTCTGTCCCCCCTCTCTCTGTCCCCCCCCTCTCTCTGTCCCCCTCTCTCTCTGTCCCCCCCCCTCTCTCTGTACCCCCCTCTCTCTGTCCCCCCCTCTCTCTGTCCCCCCCTCTCTCTGTCCCCTCTCTCTGTCCCCCCCTCTCTCTGTCCCCCCCTCTCTCTGTCCCCCCTCTCTCTGTCCCCCCCTCTCTCTCTGTCCCCCCCCTCTCTCTGTCCCCCCCCCTCTCTGTGTCCCTCTCTCTGTGTCCCTGTCCCTCTCCCCTCCCATCTGCATCTCCCCCGGATGTTTTTCCCCCCCCTGGCCTGTCTCTCCCTCTCTGGCTGCCTCTGGCCTGAACCTGTTACGCAGGGGTGGGGGGGGGGGGATTTCTTTGATAGACTGGTGCAGTCAGTGGGCACTGAGCCTTTGAGAGGGCAAGGCTGCCAGCTGAAGTCAGGTGTCAGACATTTTAATGTAATTATCCTCTTGGAACAACCAGCCAGGCCGGCTTTTGGCTGTGTCCTTGAGGCTCCTCCTGCTGTCTCAGCGGTAAACACTTTTGTGATCAATTAAGTGTGTTTTTGCAGTGTTCCAAAAAGATTGCTGGAAATATTCACCAGGTCAGGCAGCATCCGTGCAGGGCGGCACAGTGGCGCAGTGGTAGAGTTGCTAACTCACAGCACCAGAGACCGACCGGAGTTCGATCCTGACTACAGATGCTGTCTGTGCGGAGTTTGGACGTTCTCTGTGTGACCACGTGGGTTGTCTCCAGGTGCCCTGCGCACACACACGCACACACACACATACACGCGCACACATACACGCACACACAGGCGCACACGCACACACAGGCGCACACGCACACACACACACACACGCACACACACGCACACACAGGCGCACACGCACACACAGGCACACGCGCACACACACACATTTGGTTATATGGCTTCTATGAAAATTGTCAATTCTCGATAGTGTATAGGATAGTCCTGGTGTATGGGGTGATCGTTGCTCACCACGGACTCAGTGTGCTGAGCCGCCTGCTTCTGCACTATCACTAAAGTCTACAGATGAGATTAACTCGCCTACCTTTGCTTCTCTTTGTAAACTCTAACCACAGACAGCTGTGGTATTGTGAAAGGACCGGGGCAAAACTCGGAACACAGTGGGGATGTTGAGACAGTATTTAGGTCATCGGATAAGAACAGCTTCTAATAATAGTGGAGCATTTCCCTTGAGAATGTTGGGAGCGTTCACAGTTGGCTGAGCCACAGTCACCTATTTTTAAATTCCGCAGAGCTTAGCTCTTTTTTTCAACGTAGGCAGACTAACAAAGGTTTTCATTGTATTCAGATAAAGATCAACTCTGTTTGGATCCAATCACTGGTATCTTCTTTCTCTTAATGAGGCTTTAGTGATTTCCTCAATCCACCCCCCTCTTCCCCCCCCCCCCATGACCCTCACTGTCCTCCCCACCATCGACTCCATCTACACTTCGCGTTGCCTCATGAAAGCAGCCAGCAGGGTCACACACAGACGCATCGGTAGAGTTGCTGCCTCACGGCGCCTGAGACCCGGGTTCAATCCTGACTACGGGTGCTGTCTGTCTGGAGTTTGTACGTTCTCCCCATGACCTGCATGGATGGGTGTTTTCCAGTTTCCTCTCACACTCCAAAGACGTGTAGTAGGTTAATTGGCTTTGGTTAAAAAAAAAATCCTAGTGTGTGTGGAATAGTGTTAGTGTACGGGTGATCACTGGTCGGTACGGACTCGGTGGGCCGAAGGGCCTGTTTATTCGCTGCATCGCTGAACTAAGCTAAACTAATAATCAAAGACTTGTCCCTCCCCGGTCTTCGTACTCTGCAGCCTCTGCGTAGTTCTTGCATTTACACCGATTGCCGTAAGGATGGGTCTGGGGGCAGTCTAGTTCAGTTTAAACGGAGCTAAAAAAAGCTTTTTGTTGTTGCGTGCTATCCAGTTAGTGGAAAGACTATACATGATTACCATCAAGCATTGGTGGTGTCTAGATGCAGGGTAAAGATTTAGTGCAAGATGAAATCCGATTAAAGATATGGTAGGTTCCATTCACACGCTGCCTCAGGAAAACAGCCAACATCACCAAGAACCTTTCTCACCCCGGTCATTTCATCTTCTCCCCTCTCCTGTTGGGCAGAAGATATAAAAACTTGAGCTCATAGAGTGACACAGTGTGGAAACAGGCCCCTCAGCCAAACTTGCCCATGTCGACCAACATGCCCCATCTACACTAGTTCCACCCGCCCACACTGACCAACATGCCCCATCTACACTAGTTCCACCCGCCCACACTGACCAACATGCCCCATCTACACTAGTTCCACCCGCCCACACTGACCAACATGCCCCATCTACACTAGTTCCACCTGCCCACACTGACCAACATGCCCCATCTACACTAGTCCCACCTGCCCACACTGACTAACATGCCCCATCTACACTAGTTCCACCCGCCCACACTGACCAACATGCCCCATCTACACTAGTTCCACCCGCCCACACTGACCAACATGCCCCATCTACACTAGTTCCACCCGCCCACACTGACCAACATGCCCCATCTACACTAGTTCCACCCGCCCACACTGACCAACATGCCCCATCTACACTAGTTCCACCTGCCTGTGGTTGGTCCATATCCCTCTAACCCCATCCTATCCATGTACCTGTTAAATGTTTCTTAAACATTGTGGGATTGTAGGCTAATTATACTCTGTAAGAATTGCTGCTGGTGTGTACATGTTTTAGAAATACTTAGACAGACATATGAAGAGGCAGGAAATGGAGGAAATGGAGGGATGTTTAAATAGTGCAGACTTGCAGGCAGATGTGCCTTTAAATTGTCATCAGGGCTAGCACAGACCTGTTGGGCTGAAGGGCCTGTTCTGGTGCTGGGCAGGAGAGGGGGTGGCAAGGGCAAGGGTATATTCCCCGACAGATGTGGAAACCTGATTTGTTCAGAGCAGCTGCTGATCAAACGTCCACACAGTGGCGCAGTGGGTGGAGTTGCTGCCTCACGGCACCAGAGACGCGGGTTCGATCCTGACTACGGATGCTGTGTGTGTGGAGTTTGCACGTTCTCCCCGTGGGCTTCCTCCCAAATCCCAAAGACCTTCAGGTTTGTAGGTTATTTGGCTTCTGTAAATGGTCCCGAGTGGTTGAGAAAGAGGGATGACGTGGAACTAGTGTGTGAACGGGTTATCTGTCGATCTGTCAGCCAAAAGGCCGGTACCCATGCTGTATCTCCAGATTAAACTCAAATCAGAACTGCAGATGCTGGTTTATATCAAAGGCAGATGCAATTGCTGGACTAAATCAGAGGGTCAGGCAGCATCTTTGGAGAAAAAGGATGGGTGACGTTTCGGGTTGGAGTCTGCAGAAAGCATCCAACCCCAAACTGTCACCCATCCGTTGTCTCCAGAGATGCTGCCTGACCCGCTGAGTTGCTCCAGCACTTTGTGTCTCTCCAAAGTCAAAATGTCTTTCATTGCCATAAGTACCAAAAACAGGACAATAACATCGTTACCTGCAGCAGCTTAACGGTTGTGTGAACACCCCCCTCATAGATAACAAAAAGTCCAATAAATAAATTTAAAAATAATATTAAAGCAAAGCAAAAGCCCCGAAGACTCTCATGCAACCAACACAGTTGGTAGTTCGAAGTTTAGTTGGCGTTTGTAGTGTCCAAGAGCCTGATGGTTGCTGGGAACAAGCTGTTCTTGAACCTGGAGGTCATGGGTTTCAGGTTCCTGTACCCTTTTCCCGATGGTGTACGAAAATAACTGCAGATGCTGGTACAAATCGAAGGTATTTATTTCACAAAAAGCTGGAGTAACTCAGCGGGTCAGGCAGCATCTCAGGAGAGAAGGAATAGGTAACGTTTCGGGTCGAGACCCTTCATCAGTCTGAAGAAGG